>NW_007737581.1:36979-39406 GCF_000696425.1 Galeopterus variegatus | reverse complement strand
GATTTACCTCTCATTGCAGAAGTAAAGGCATCTCTCCTATCAAGGAACGGCATGACTTGGCTGTGGTGGGAGTGAATGTATTCATAGGATTATTCTTCATGGGGCCCCTGACCCTGCCTCCATATTGATTGATCCTGACAACTGTTTATCTAAGGATTCACTTCAAAATTAAAATTAATGATAAAAGGATGACGCAATTGCTTTGGTTTGGGTAGGGTTCTTTCAGGTATTAAAATGAGGTGAGCACTGAGGTCGTGTAACTCTCCTGACTTGATTAGAGTCCCCGTTGCCACCTGTATGTTATGGGAAGCCTTTTTTTTTTTCCTTTCTTCACTTTCTTTGGGGAAAAACCTGTAAAACTGAGAGCACAGTGGCTACAACTATTCTCTGGGAACAGACTGAAGGGCTGTATTTCTTAAAAAACAAAAACACGCACACACCGCACATACCCAGTTCTATCTGAAACCCAATAGCCACGAGGCTGACTGCCAGGGAGACCCCGCTGCATACAGACCTCACGCCACATGAACGGGCAGTGCAGTGAAGGGATTTGCTGAAGAGGCCAAAAGTCTGGTTTGCTCACAGACTGTTTTTTTAACCTTTGCCCATTCAGCAACTGTTGGTAACTGTTTTGTCGCTCTCCTCACCCCCCAGTGTTGTGCAGGGCCAAGCTTCCATTAGTGAGCTCCTGACTTATGCTAACCTTCTCCTTCTGTGACATTGATGTTGGTGGGCTTGACTGGGGTAAACGGAAAAGGAGATTTCAGTGAGTTCCTGTTTCCAAGGAAAGGGGGACTCTGTCGATACTCCACCCACATCCCCTCCACTTCTCCTGGAGGTCACCTGCCAGTGGTGCCCACACACTCTGATGGCTTCCTGTGACTCTGCCTGAGGGCACTGTCTAGCTGCAGGACTAGGTTTGGCCATGCTCCCGTATGCCGTAAGGAGTGGGGCAGGCCAACAGAGCTGGGGAGACGATGCTCCAGGAGCAGCCCTCAACCCTTGAGGGACGGGAGCCAGCAAGCAAATAACTTAGCTTTCTGTTCCCTCGGGCGACTAGTTCTTTTTTTCTTTTAAAGGAATTTGTTTATTTTTTTAATTGGCACATATTGATTGTAGACATTTATGGGGTACAGAGTTATATTTCAGTACATGCATACAATGTGGAATGATCAAATCAAGGTAATTAGCATTATTTCTTTGTGATGAAAACATTTGAGCTCCTCTCTTCTAGCCATCTGAGAACATACAATAAATTATTGTTAATTATAGATGCCTTGTACTACTGTACTTCACTAGAACTTATTTTTCCTGTCTAGCTGTAATTTAATGTCCATTAACCAACCTCTCACTATTCACCTTCCCCCCTCCCCTTCCCAGCCTCTAGTAACCACAATTCTACTTTCTACTTCTAAAAGTTCAATTTATTTATTTATTTATTTTTAGCTCCCACCTATGAGTGAGAACATGCAGTATTTATTTTTCTTTGCCTGTCTTATTTCACTTAATACAACGTCTTCCAGGCTCATCCATGTTGCTGCAAATGAGAGGATTTCATTCATTTTCGTGGCTGACTAGTATTTCATTGTGTATATATACCACATTTTCTTTACCCATTAATCTTGCAATGGGCGCCTATGTTGATTCCACATCTTGGCTATTGTGAATGTGCTGCAGTCGACACGGAGATGTGGGTATCTCTTGGGGATGCTAATTTCTTTTCCTTTGGATAAATAACAAGTAGTGGGATTTCTGGGTCACATACATAGTAGTTATATTTTTAGTTTTTCAAGGCACCTTCATGCAGTTTTCCATAACAACTGTACTAATTTATATTCTGACCAACAGTGTATGAGTTCCCCTTTCTCCACATCTTCATTAGCTTTGTTATTTTTTCTATTTTTGATAATAGCCACTCTAACTAGGGTGAGATGGTACCTCATTGCAGCTTTGATTTGCATTTCCCTGATGATTAGTGATGTTGAGCATTTTTTTATATACTTGTTGACCATTTGTATGTCTTCTATTGAGAAATGTCTATTTGGCTCATTTGCCCATTTCTTAATTGAATTATGTGGCCTTTTTACTACTGAGTTGTTTGTGTTCCTTGCATATTCTGGATATTAATCCCTTGTCAGATGGATAGTTTGCAGATATTTTCTCCATTCTGCTGGTTGTCATTCTGTTGATTCTGTCTTTTGCTATGCAGAAGCTTTTTAGTTTGACATAATCCCATTTGTTTATTTTTGCTTTGGTTGCCTGCGCTTTTGAGGTAAAATCTTTGCCCAGTCCTATGTACTGAAGCATTCCCCCAGGTTTTCCTTGTAGAAGTCTTATAGATCGATCCTACTTTTAAGTCTCTGATCCATTTTGATTTGATTTTGGAAAATGGTGGGAGATAGAGGTCTAATTTCTTTCTTCTACTCA
>NW_007737581.1:27184-36483 GCF_000696425.1 Galeopterus variegatus | reverse complement strand
CATTTTGATTTGATTTTGGAAAATGGTGGGAGATAGAGGTCTAATTTCTTTCTTCTACTCACGGATGTGTGGGTTTACTTCTGAGTTCTCTATTCTGTTCCGCTGGTATATGTGTCTGCTTTTATGCCAGTACCGTGCTGTTTTGATTACAATAGCTACAAGAGCTTTGCAGTACATTTTGAAGTCAGGGAGTGTAATGCCTCCAGCTCTGTTCTTTTTGCTCAGGATTACTTTGGCTATTCAGGGTCCTTTGTGATTCCACATGAATTTTAGGATTGTGTCTTCTATTTCTGTGAAGTATGTCATTGGTATTTTGATAAAAATTGCATTGAATCTGTAGAATGCTTTCCGTAGTATGGTCATTTTGACAATATTAATTCTTCCAATCAATGAACATGAAATATGTTTCAAATTTTTTGTGTCCTCTTTAATTTTTTTCATCAGTATTTTGTAGTTTTCACTGTAGAGATCTTTTACCTCTTTGGTTGAGTTTATTCCTAGATATTTTATTTCTTTGTTAGCTACTGTAAATGGGATTCTGAGGTGTGTTTTCTTAGAATATCCCCAGAAGTATTGAGTCCCAATCACCCACAATGGTAACCTATTTTAACTCACAATTTATTGGTTTTACTGCCTTTCTTGTTTTGTTTTCCCACTCCCTCAATGTCCTTTCTGGAATCACTTTCCAAACAAACTACTTGCCCTGAAATTCTTTTCTCACATTCTGATTTCAGGGAGCACAAACTGAGATGGGGCACATGCTACTACTTGAAGTAGCCTGGCTCTAGGCTTGCTCTTGGGAAGAGCAAGCACTTGGAGCTAGAGAATGCTTGAACTGACAGCTGCTGTAACCACCTAGATATTGTCATTGAGCTGCATGAAGTGATACTGCAGGACTGAAACTGATAATGTATTTTATTACTTGGATAATAAATAAGATTACTTGGTAAGTACCAAAGAAATAATACTCATTTCTTCACTTACTTTATTGACTTACATATACATATACAAATTATCAATATGAATAATACAGTAATGCATGCCATCATTTAGATGGTGATAAGATTACCTGTTTGTTATAGGATACTGTCAAAAAATAATGGTTATTTATGAATTTAATTTATTGAACTTTATAAATAGGTCCAAGAAGTTCCAGAAGGGAGAGAATTAAAAATACAAAACAAAACAAAACAGACATACAAAAACTATAGAAATCAGCATGTGGGTCCCTTGAGTCTTTGCTAACTACTGGGCTGCACATGCATAGATTGAAATTTCACAAAGCTGTTCAAAGGATGCAAGGGTGTTGTAAGTTTGCACAGAGATGAAGGTGTTCAAACTCTGATCAGCTAGAGTGGAGAATCCTTAGAGATCATGTAGGGCATTTATGTGGGGATTGCTAAGAGGTCAGCACTTAAGAGTAGGACTAAACTACCCCTGGAGTAAAAGCTACTTTAGCACTACTCAGAAAAGCTTAAAAATAGTCCTCAAGAAGATCACTTTGGTTCAAGAGTGACTTGAGTGTATATAATACAAAGCCCAAGTGTTCTAAAAGGACACAACAAAATTAAGATACTCAACAATATAAGATTTACAATGTCCAGGGCCAGTAGGTCTTTCTTTTACTAGCTGTGTCAGAAGAAGGAATATGTGGCCTCTAACTAGGAGAAAAGACAACCATTAGAAACAGATCCAAAAATTACAGAGATGCTGGAAGTAATAGGATAATAGAACAGATGTTAATATAATGTTCACATATATAAAGAAAGATATGGACCTAAGATATAAAAAAGAACTTCCATAGTGGAAAAATAAAATATTTGAAATGAAAAATGTACTGGATGTGACTAACAACAGATTAGACTCTGTAGAAGAAAAGATTAGTGAATCTGAAGATGCAGAAATAGAATTTACTCAAAATGAAACATAGTGAAAAAAATGACTTTTGAAAAATGAGCAAATCCCAGTGACCTGTAAGACAGTAGCAAGAAGTTCAAGAAATACATAATTGGAATCCATGAGTAAGAAGAGAGGGAGGAGAGGAAAGCAAATATATTGGAAGAATGAATGGACAAAATATTTCCAAATTTGATAAAAATGTATAAATCCACAGATTTTAGAAGCTCAATGAGCCTCAAAGAATATGTCACACACACACAAAAACACACAAAGTGACACAAGGCACATCATTATCAAAATTCTGAGAACCAAAGATATAGAAAAATATCTTACCACCTGTGAAAAAAAACAGTCTATAAAGAGGAACAAGGTAAGAATTACTGCATAGCTCTGGTCAGAAACTATAAAAACTAGAAAAAAAGAGATTGTCATATTTAAAATATTAAAAGCGGAAAAATATGGTCAACCTAGAAATCTATATGAAACTAAAACATCTTTCAGAAATATGGTAAAATATTTGTTTTTCAGACAAATGAAAAGCTGTAACAACTTATCATCCAGAGACTTCTCCTACAAGAAACATTAAAAATAGTTCTTTAGGCAGGAGATAATAACACAAATGGAAACATGAATTTACATAAAGGAATTAAGAGCAACAGAAATGGTAAATAAATAGATAAAAGATTGTTTTATTATTTTTAAATTTCTTTAAAATATAGTTAACTTTTTTATAGCAATAATAATAATAATGGATTAAAAAACTTCTGCATGAATGTTTATAACAACTTTAATCATAATATCCAGCTGTGTAAACCATCCAGATATCCATCAACTGATAAGTGGATAAATAAAATGTGATAAATCCATACAGTGGAAGATTACTTGGCAATAAAAAGGAATGAAACACTGATATATGCAATAACATAAATAAATCTTGAAAAAACATTATGCTGAAGAATGCAGACACAAAAGGCTACATATTGTATTATTTCATTTTTATGAATTGTCTAGAATAGGAAAATCTATAAAGACAAAAGTGTTATTGTATGTAGGGACAATGGGATGTCACTGTTGAAGGGTATGTGGCTTCCTTTTGAGGGGATGAACATGTTCTAAAATTGGTAGTGGTGATGATTGCATAACTGTGAATACACTAAAAACCACTTTGTTTCCACTTTAAATAACTTAATTGTATAATATGTGAATTATATCTTAATAAAGCTGTTATTTTAAAAAGTAAAATGATTGAAAAATTTATACCATGCAAAAACTAGCAAAAGGAAGATGAAGTAGACTTCAGAAGAAAAATATTACCAGGGATAAAGGGGAACATTTTATACTACTAAAAGAGTAAATTTATTATGAAGACACAATGATCCTAAATGTGTATTCACCCAAATATAGAGCTCCAAAATACATGAATCAAAAGTTACAAAACTGAAAGAGAAATAGATAAACCCCTGAATATGTTTGGAGACTTCAACACTTCTCTCTCTGTAATTGAGAGAGCAAGTATATAAAAAATTAATAAGAATATTAAAGTCCTGAGAAACTTTGTCAACCAACTTGATCTAATTGACATTTATAGAATACTCCACCTAACAACAGCAGAATATGTATTCTTTTCTAGTGCACTTGGAATAGTCACTAAAATAAACCATTTTCTGGGCTATAAAACAATCTTAATAAATTTAAAGTATTAAAATCTTACAAAACATTAGAGAAAATCAATGAGACCAAAAGTTAATTCTTTAAAATAATCAATAAAATTAATAAATCTCTAGCTAGACTAATCAAGATTTTGAAAAAAGAAGAATCACAAAGTACCAACATCAGTAACAAAAGAGGAAACATCACTACAGATCCTTCAGCTATTAAAAGGATAACAAGAAAAAACTTTTTAGAAGGAAACACAGGAGATCTTCATGGCTTTCAGATAGTCAAAGATTTTTAAGATATATATTTTTAAAAAGCATAAACCATGAATGAAAAAAAGATAAAATGGGCAAGCCACAGACAAGGATAAAATATTTATAATACATGTATCTTCCAAAAGATGTATCTAGAATATATTTTTTAACTCTCTCAATTCAATCAGTAGGGGAAAAAATTAAAAATGGTAAAATATTTGAACAGACATTTCATACGCTCACAAGTGATACAAGAATGCTCAGTAAGCACATGAAAAAATGCTTGACATCAACAATAATCAAGAAAACTCAAATTAAAACCACAATGTAATAAAAAAAAAAATCCACCAAAATAATTAAAAGTACTGACAAGTGTTGATGCAAATGTGGAGCAACTTGAATTCTTATATACTACTGGTGGAAAACTAAAATGATAAAACTACTTTAGAAAACAGTTTAGAAAGTTAAACATGCCTATTGTACAAACCAGCAATTTTATTTCTAGGTATTTACCTATAATAAATAAAAAAATATTTTCACACAAAAATTTCACATAAAAATTTTCATGGCAATTTTATTCATGATAGCCAAAACCTGGTAAACTGTCCAGTTTTTGTCAACAGATGAATGTATAAACAAATTGTGATATATTTATACAATGGAATACTACTCAGTAATAAGAATGAACTACTGATATGCACACCAGCATAGATGCATCTCAAAAAACATAGCATTATCCTGAGTGAAAGAAGCAAGACACAAAAATATACATACTGTATTATTCCTTTTTAGAACTTGATATGTATTTTGAGGCTGGATTTTGCTGATTGCCTAGCCATGGTGCAGTTCAACATGACCATGTATTTTTTTTGCAAATTGGAAGCTGGATTGAGGGGTTTGATCGGACTCAAACTTGATGTCTTTGGAATCAATTGGTGGCATATTCTTTCATCAAAGGGCACATAATGTCTTGTTATTTGCTCTCTTTTCATGTTAGCAAATGATATCTTAATCTATCATTTTATTGGCTGGAATAAGTTTATAATGAGATGCTTTTTCTCATTTGCACTTTGTTTTTTCAGTGATACAGTTCTTAAAGGAAAACAAAGGTAAGTGTTTAGCCATTCCTTTTATTTAACCTGTTTTTAAGATGATGATTTAGTTGCTTATCATCCAATTAGTGTTTTGGTTTTTTTAATGTCATTAGAAATGAATGAACTTAAGGATATTTTATGGGTTCCAATTCGTTGCAATTCTTATCCTGGTTAGGCTCAAATTATCTTATCTTTGGAAGTAGGATGTGGGAATAGAATAGAATAGAATGGAATGGAATGGAATGGAATGGAATAGTACTGGGAGCCTCATTAAGCTGGCTTCTGAGTCCTTTGGACTAAAGACCTTAACAGTCTTAAATAGTTTCCTTGATATCTAGTATGTCAAGGTGTCCCAGAGGCATCTTGTTTATATCCTGTCCCATGTCTAGAATCACCGATTTGTTTAAGAAATGCTGATTTCTTTGAATAGAAAATGGCATTTCAAAACCACCAATTGAGTACAGATAAGCTCAGTGCTACTGTCTGGTCATAGCTTTAAGGCTTTTTCAGGGGACAATGCATAGATAGATAGATAGATAGACAGGCAGACAGACAGACAGAGACAGACAGACACAATTTGTTGTTAGGTTATGTTGCTTATTCTGGTGTTGCCAATTAAATTTAGAAATATCGCAGAGACAGACAGACACAATATGTTGTTAGGTTATGTTGCTTATTCTGGTGTTGCCAATTAAGTTTAGAAATATCAGATTTTTATTTATCCTCTTCTATATTACATGTCTATCTCCTTTTATCACTCTGAAAATCATGGTTCTCAAGGATACAGGGGATACAATTAGAATATCCCACAATTATTTATTTGCTTTATCTCATATGACACATACAAGTCATAGAAAAGCAAAGTGAAAACTACCACCACCAATTATGATGACTAAAAATTAGTTTTAGACATTTTTGCATGTGTAATTCTTGTTTTCTCTACTTTTTAATGCATACATGTGCAATTTTTTCACACACTATCAGTGCTCGTACCTATCCTGAAGCCAGTATATGGGTCTTAATGTAAAAATGATTTCTCTTCGATTTAGTTATCTTACAGTCCCTGCCCATCAAAAATCAGATGTGGCTAGGATACACTTCCTGGTGTACTTAAAAAAGTATTTTTCTTTATTATCGTGCATTGTTTTTTGACTACACCATCTTTTGCCCAGTGTCTGCATTGCTAACTCTGTCATATATCAACATTCCACATGTGTGAACATGTTTCTGAGCTCTATTTGTCTATCCGTGTGCCAACACCACATAATGTTAACTACCTTAGCTTTATAATAACTATTATATCTAGTAGAGCAAGTGTCCCCTGTCTGGTAGAAACATACAAAAATCCTCTCTGAAGGAGCAATCTTTACAATCAAGCCTCAAAAAACCCCATAGTTAAGGTTCCATGTTACATATGCTCACCGCACACAAACAAAACACACAACCATAAATGAAAGTCAGCAAAAACACAAAACCACAGAATCAGACCTGCAAAGACTCAGATTATTAGAATTATTAGATACAAAATATATAATATATAAGATATATGAAATTATTATATTAATATTTATAAAGAAATAAATTTTTAAAAAAGAGTTCTAGAAAGAATCTTCAGAAATGAAAATCATAATAATTGAAAGCAGAATCTGGATGGATGAATTTAACATTATATTAAACAGAGTTGAAGGAACAATTAGTGACATGGAAGGTGAAGTTGAAGAAGTTATATACAATATAAGACAGAGACAAAGAAAAGGGAAGTATGAAAAAGATTAAGAAACATAGAGGGCAGTGTGATTAGGTCTAGCATACACATAATTTCAATTCTATGAAGAAATAGTAAGAATGAGGGAAATGCAACATTAAAAGACATAAAAACTAACTTTTCCAAAAGAGGTTAAGAACACCAAATCACAGATTAAGGAAGTTCCTCAAAGTGCCAGCCACCATAAGTGAAAAGAAATACACAACAGAGTGACAAATTCAGAGTAATAATGACATGGAGAAGATAGTAGAAGCAGCCAAACAAAAAAAATAAAAACCAAAACCATTTGCAATGAGTGATAGCTGACTTCTCAGCAGCCATAATGGAAACCAGAAGAACAGAAAATAAACTTTCAAAGTACTTAAAAAAGCAACTTCCAACTTAGAATTCTATATTTACCAATATAATCTTTCAAAAATAAAGGCATTTTCAGACCCAAGAGGATTTACTACCAACTCATTTTTGCAAAAGGAACTTCTAATGATGGTACTTCATGTCTGAAGGAAAATTTGCAATATATGAAAATGGAAAGCATAAAAATCGCCCACGTACAGCAGTGAAACTAATGTCTAATTTGTGAGACTAAAATATCAAGAGAGGATAACATATAACGTAGGGGAGGTGGTCATGGGTGTGACAACATTTTAAGATTTTTATATGGTTCAGAAGGAAAGTAAAACTATTTATATTAAACTCTGTTAATTATGCATGTTAAAATTCCTTGGATAATCACTAAAGAAATAGAAATATCTATAAATGTTAGTTCTTATCATTATTATTCCAGTAATCTTACAGAATGAAAGAGACAGAGAGAAAGACAGACAGACAGACACAGAGAGACAGAAGAAGGATTCTGTGGTCAAATCAGTTTTGAATTAAACACATTTCCTGCCTTGATTTCCTTAAACTTTTTCTCAGCTAATGTGCACTGTAAATTCCTGAGTGGAGACTGCAGAGGGTTTGAAAATTTTCCTATGTTTATTTGAAATCAGAATCCTTATTCTGTGGAATATCTACTAACAAACTGGGATACTTGACAGTTTGGGGAACACCTTTCAAGTTGAATCTGAATCCATGAGAGCTTAATTTGTCTTTTTAAGGGAATGATAGAACCATGCAGGTTTGAAGAAAATAACAGAGTCTATATTAGAAAGACCTCAGGTTTGAATAAGACATTAAGGGAGAATTGAAAATACTATTGTCCAATGATACCAGGAAGGGTGGGACACATTGCAATCTGTTAAACTGGAAAAACAAAAATAAAAGCACCGCCTAGCAAATGCGTTGGAAAGCTTCTGCTATAAGACTGTCGGAGCATCTGGGAACACTGCCAAGCAATTCTGGGGAACAGACTTGGCACTGATTGTGGCCTTGTGTTTTTTATGAAAGAAAAAAGATTAATTTATTTTATAAGTCATAATACACACTACCTAGAAGCCAAATTGCCAGTTAAAATTCTATTTTCCAGCAGGCGTAGGGTTTCAGCACAACTTTCACCTAACCTCATAGGATACTGCCTCTTCATAATTAAATACAAGTGTGATGCAAACCATCTTTTCAGCGTTTCAAAATGTTAAAAAAAATAATAATCAAAACAGCAGGGTAACAATGTCTTTAGTCATAATGGAATCTTATGTATCTGTTCTAAATGCAGCTGTTTGGTTTATACGAGGTACTTCAAAAAGTTCATGTAAAGATTCATACTATCCTTTAATTCTATTTTCCATGGACTTTTTAAAGTACCCTCATATAGTCCAGAGGAAATAAATAATCACATGTGGAAAGGAGTTCTGCACTTATCAATTTAATCAATCGTTTCCTCTACAACTTAACAGTTTAATGAGTCCAAAGAGAAGGGTGAAAGGTATTTGGTGGTTAGTTTTTCTGATTCCACGCTGCTTAGAATATAAGATGCTATCTTTTTTGTACTTCATATTACTTTCATTGCAATTGATGTTATTTAAACCCACTGATTCTTCATGTAACTCTGTGCACATATCAGGCTTGTTGTCTCTGAGGACTCAAAGAAATCTGCAGGCATTAATCTTCACAGATCCCATGGAGGAAGACAGGCTGAATCAGGTTTGAGCTCTGGCCTGAAAAGATTTTAATAAGTGCAAAAAAGAGAAGCCTTTCACCCTCTTCTCCTCTACTGGAATTCCCTCAGCACATTTTTTTCTTGCTCTCCAAGTTCAAAGTCTACTTCTTCCATGAAGTTTCCCTTGACAGCCCTGGTCCACCTTAATCATGTTCCTTTTCTGAACCCCTACAGCCCATATCTCGTTCTCCTCAAGGCAGCACTCAAATTCTGCTGCCTTGCATTGACCCTGATTATTAACCTGATCTTCTCCTCCAAACAATGAGCTTCTTGCGTTTCTGATTCCTGTTCAGTTCAGTGATGGATTGCAGATGGTAGCTCCTAAATACTTGTTGGTAAAGTGAAAAGAATTAGAGAGTTCAATTGTTTAGGAACCAATTGCACAAGCTGCTCTTGACAGGAGGGAGGTTTGGGGTTATCTGTGTTGGGGGTTACTGGTGGGTAATGACTCTTGCCATCCATTTCAGAGACATTAAGGAAACTACTGAGTACTCTCCAGAGCATCCAATCTCTCAGAATCCTTGTTTCTTATC
>NW_007737581.1:26205-26722 GCF_000696425.1 Galeopterus variegatus | reverse complement strand
TTAAGGAAACTACTGAGTACTCTCCAGAGCATCCAATCTCTCAGAATCCTTGTTTCTTATCTGTGCTTATTACTGGCTTAGACCAAAGGCAAAATAAAGACCCCTCAGAGCCCCCTAACACGTTTATATTTTAAAGCACTGCTTTGAAGATGAGGATTTGGAAACGTGTTTAGCTCTTGTAAACTCCTCCTCCAAGGTTTTGCAAAGTCAGCAGGAGGCATCTTGATGATAGTTCTTGGTTCTCAACACACAGCTAGTTCACTAAACGAAGGATCGCAGGCCGCCTCTTCTTGCAGAGGAGGACAAGCCTGCGCAGGAAGGCCAGACCGAGTGGGCCTGGCTGCTCACGCATGGCCCGAATGGGAGCCGGGCAGAGGACGGGCACACGGCCCTGAGCCCCACCGGCTGGGGACGCGTAGGTGCCACCCACGGGCGGGCTGCATCCCCCGCGGTGTGCCCGCGCGGAAGACGAACTTGCAGGCGCCAGGACGCGGTGCTGACCAAAGCGAGCAGCGCG
>NW_007737581.1:23203-24543 GCF_000696425.1 Galeopterus variegatus | reverse complement strand
CACCCCAGAATTCCAGTGGAGGGGCCTGACGATGTGTATTTTAAAGAAATAGCCCCAGATAGCTCTGATGATCTGGCAAGTCCAAGAAATGCTGTTCTAGAATGACTAACCAGTGACGTGATTGGTGTTGGTGCTGATGGTGTTGGTGGTAGTAGCAGTAATGGAGTGGGGACAGGATGGGGGTTTGAATGATACAGAGAGTGGCTTGGGTCCAGAGTTGAGCCCCCATTTGGGGGCTCATCTTTTGCTTTATAACACCTCCTTTGGGTACGACAGCTTGTGCCCAGCCATTCCCACAGTGTTTGAGAAAGCAAAGCAAATCCAGGAGTGAACAGTGAAGCTCCTGGGCAGAGGCCAGCAATCCCAGACGAGCAATCATGAGACCCTGCATAAATGGAAAGAATAACTGCTTATCTTAACAGCCATTCCTGGTTCTCTCCTATAGGCTGGTTGCAATTCCTGCCTATATTTTTCCCCCCAAATTGCCTCTTTTCTTTAACATAGTCTGGGTAGGTTTATAACCCAAATGGCTTTAACTAAAACAATGCCCTGCCACCAGGTGCTGGCCGTTTGGTGACCTGAGACTGAGCTCCACCTTATGTACCCTCCTTCTGTGCCTCTGTGCCAGCCTCCGCATCTGGACTGGTTCTCTCAGAGCTTGTGCTGCATCTCAGCTTCCCCTCAGCAACACCTGCCCAGTGATGACAAGCCATCGTGCTTTGCACTCATGTTTTAATCTTGGGTAATGCTTCAACCTCACATTTTATTGACAGGTATGGCTGCCAGGTGGGAAAGCTAGTTGTTGTAGAGATGCTGTCTTGGGACATCCATCCTCTCCCCATGATGGTCTTCTTTCCAGCAAAACTGGAGGATGCTTTCCAGTGATGGGACGGCAGCCTATGACCAGAGCAGCGTCTGCCTCTCTCCATCTTCAGTTGACGGCCATGTGATGCCTGGTTCTGTAGTTTGCTCCCAGATACTCTTGAGCCTGGCTCACCCCCCAAAGGCAACACTAGTTTTTCCTTTTCCTTCTTGTAGGCATTAGCTGCGATCCAAAGGGTGACAGGGGAATGTGTTCCATTACATTCCAGCCAGCAAGCATTTAGAGATGAGGACCTCTTCCAGCCGAGATATTATAGTAGGCTCAGAGGGGCATTCAAAGATAAGTAAGATAAAATCCAAGCCAGAAAGAAATTCAAATGAGGAGTGTAGGGGCATTCCAGTGGGTGACATAACCCACAGTCATCCATGCTATGAAAATATGAAAGTCAGCATATTAAGCAAAGAAATAATGTAGAAATTTTTTTTTGTTTGTGATATATGTATATATCTGTATCTAT
>NW_007737581.1:20413-21539 GCF_000696425.1 Galeopterus variegatus | reverse complement strand
TTGGTAGAAGAGAAGTTTGAATTTTGTTTGCTGTTCCCCATCCAAGCTGCCCCTGAGTGATTAACTGGCTTGTTTCAGCTTCTGTTATCAGCTTGCACGAGGCCTCCCCAAACCCCCTCCTCACGCCAGGAGGGTATGTGTGTCTGTGTGTTACTATACTATAGGTATGTGACTATTTGATAATTTTAACTGTGTGACTAATGTAAAAATGTGNCCATGCTATGAAAATATGAAAGTCAGCATATTAAGCAAAGAAATAATGTAGAAATTTTTTTTGTTTGTGATATATGTATATATCTGTATCTATATAAAACTGAATATTACCAAGAAAAATAATTGATAATGCACATTGTATTAAGTGCTGTGTTGCCAACTAACCTAAACCAACTTGGTCATTCACAGCTGTTGGGTTCTTTTGTGAATAATGGTGGCCTCCAGTGACTAAGGGTAGGGGACAGCTCTAGGTCTCTTTCCTGACAAACTTGCTGCCAGGTGACACATTACAAAGAAAACAAATCTCAGACCAAACCCTGTAACACACAGACACACTAGCACACACACACACACACACACACACACACACACACACACACACACACTTATTAGCACACAAGCAAAAAAACCATCATACAATATGCTCTTATTGATTCCCTCCCCTGGTCCCTCTGCCAGACATGTTCCATGCAGGTTTCGCTAGTGGCAGATATAGCAATATTTTCTCAGGAGGATCAGCTAGTTGCCATTGAGTCAGAATCAGACAATAATCTTCTGGTAAAAGACAGGACACAGGACCAAATGGGACTTCTAGGCCTGCGGTGTCACACTGAGAGGTATCAGGCAGGACTGATTTTCTGCTTGTGTTTGTACACAGGTGGAGAGGTCGGTGTATTCCTAATCAATTCAATCTATTGAACCCTACTCAACTTGTCTTTGAAAAATTGAGACAGGGTGACCCCCACTTTCAAAACATACGCAATTCGCTTCTGTGAAACTGCTTGCTGTGTGACAAGGTAGTTTGAATTGTTTAAAAAATGTTGTTTGAAAATCCCCCTTGGCTCTTTAGCCCCCCTTGGTAGAAGAGAAGTTTGAATTTTGTTTGCTGTTCCCCATCCAAGCTGCCCCTGAG
>NW_007737581.1:17767-18517 GCF_000696425.1 Galeopterus variegatus | reverse complement strand
TATTAACTTTTCTTCTATAACCACATTTAATTCCTATCTTGATCTCTCACTATGCTTATAGTAAGAACTTTGCTCTTAGCCAATTTAGTGTAATGTCAGACAATGTCCCCCTTGTCCTTCTCCCTAGGGCTGCATTTCATTTCCACTGGTTCCACGACATCACTGGGAGGAACACCCTTGTCTAACATGTGGGCATCTGCTGTAGTATCTGAGCTCTTATCTGGTTTCCAGTTACCACCATATGCAGGACACGTGGTGCCCGCCCCTTCCTACTCAGAAATCCTTTTNAACACACAAACACTCACATCATAATACTCATGCCAAAATATTTTAAAGTCAATTAGACAACAAGTGGACGATATAACACGCCTTCCATGTAGTTGTCTTCATAATGTCACCAAGAGGATTAGTGCCCAGACGCACACTCCATAAGGAAAACTAAATACAGTTAATGTGAACAAGCCTGTCTGTGACACCCGGAAAATGGTAGATAATGTCCAATTTATTTCTATGTCAAACTTCAGTTCCATTAAGGAACATCACATCTGACCGAGGAAAATTACTCTGCCTTGCTTCTATATGGTCCTCATCCTCCAAAACAAGGTTTGCTTATTCATTCATTTCTTCATTTAACTAACATTTTCTGAGTCTCTAGTCTGTGCCAGGACTGAAGTCACAAAGATGAATGCCAGTGGTCACTGTCCTCAAGGAGCCTCCAGTCCAGTGGAAAAACCTGACTTTTGAGTAGAA
>NW_007737581.1:13243-16157 GCF_000696425.1 Galeopterus variegatus | reverse complement strand
ATGCTTATAGAGTGCAAGAAGAGCTTTGATAGAACAGGCCATAACATGTCACAAGAATGCATGAGAGGGACACTTAAAGCTGACCAGGAGGTTCAGGGACGACTTCTTGCAGGAAGGAGTTAGCTAAGAGCATCAGGGGGTTTGGGAGGCAGAGAAAGCACAGCAAAGGCTGTAGGCATGACAGAGAATATGTCCTATTTGGGGATCTGCAAGCAACTTAATGTGGCTGAAATACAATTTATGGAAGGAGGGGAGCTTGGTAAAATATGAGATTGAGCTGGTAAACTGGGCTCAGATCATGAATCTTAAAGGCAATGGAAAGTCACAGAAGGATGTTTTAAAGACGAGAGTGACATTATCAAACATACACTGGAGTGAGGTCAATCTGCAGTTAGTGAGACCTGACTCAAAGGCAGTTGTGCAGCCCTCAAGGACACCAGTTAAAATGGGCTTTCAGGAACCGAGGGAGAGATTATGAGGCTCTGATTTGATATAATGGCAAGTGAGGGTCAAGAGAAAGGGAGATATGAGACATAATTCAGAGGTAGACTTGATGGGATTTAGTAATGGACTGAATGTGGGTGCGAATAAGGAATATTCAAGAATGACTCTCATGTTTTTAGTGGATGATGATATCATTCTTCAGACAAAGAATAGAGCTGATGGGGGGCTGAGGGGGGAGGATGAAGTAAAAATATTAATGTATGCAAGACATCCAAACAGGGTTGCCCTGTAGGGTTGGGAGCGCAGGCAAGAAATCTAGGCTGGAGGTGAGAACCAGAATTCTGTTTCACAGAGAAAGTGGCTGAAGTCATGGGTGAATTAAGATGATTAAGAGAGAATATATGCAGTTTGTAAAGAAGAGGAATATTCCAGGTTCTCAAAGATCACCAACATTTAACCTTCAGTCCCTCTTGTGTGTTCTCTTCTGTTTCCCAAGCTGGTTTGCATCAGAATGGAAATTGTCTGTTTTGGGATCTTAATGCCAAGGGCAGAGAATTCTGTCATTCAGTTTACAATTGTGAAAGCTCTAACTTTGAAAATAGCACTTCAACACTGTTTCAACCACTTCCGAGATCTNTAGCCTGCCCTGTGACAGGGGAGAGGAGCAGGAATGTTTCTATGGCTCCCAAACCTAGAGGTGAGGACAATGTTCAGATTTTGTGCTGCTAAGAACATCTTCATCTCTTCTCAGAAGTTCTCAACTCTTGTACTGATTGTATTACATGGTGCGGTGTCTCGTGGGCTGTAACAGCACAAATGAGAGAGGAAAATGGTCCTCCCTTGAGCCTCAAGGAAGGAATGCAGCCCTGCCGATATTTTGTTAGGACAACAACAGAAAGCCCAAAGTAATATATGGTAAAAACAAAGCAAACTCATTTGATCTTGAAAAGAAAGAAAAGAAAATTGCTTTTATATCTTTTATAATCACAATAAAATGGTTATTTATTGTAAGACTTGAAAGTATTTTTCCATTTACTCACAGCACACCTGCAGGTTATTCATGGAACACCAGGGTTCCATGGAACACAGTATGAGAAACACTGTTGTGGTGATTTAATTGTGANGAGAGCACAGGAGGCAGATGAGGCTCCTGGAGGACCGAGTCATCAGGGAAGGGGCCAGGGCTAGGACCAGAGCACACAACACGGTGAGGATTAGCAATTGCAGGTAATACAAGGCTACTTCAAAAAGTTTGTGGAAGGGCCGGCCCGGTGGCGCACTCAGGAGAGTGCGCGCCTGCGGGTTCGGATCCTATATAGGGATGGCCAGTGCGCTCACTGGCTGAGTGCGGTGCAGGCAACACCGAGCCAAGGGTTGCGATCCCCTTACTGGTCACAAAAAAGAAAAAAAAAGAAAAGTTCGTGGAAAAATAGATAACACAGATCTTTCCACGAAGTTTTAGAAGTACCTTTGTACTTTCGTGGGGTTTTGTGTGTGTGTGTGTGTGTGTGAGACCGGTAAGGGGATCGCAACCCTTGGCTTGGTGTTGCCCGCACCGCGCTCAGCCAGTGAGTGCACCGGCCATCCCTATATAGGATCCGAACCCTCAGCGGGAGCGCCGCACTCACCCAAGTGAGCCACAGGTCGGCCCCGTACTTTGGAAGCAACTTTCCCCAGTGGCAGTGGGCTGCTGGGAGTGCTGCACGGCTCATTAGCAGGTGTCAGACGTGTGCGCCCCATGTGGGCCCCACACAGCACTGGGGCAGGGCCTGCCAACGTGATGGGATTTAAGGGGTGGCCAAAGACCCGTCACCCTGGAGTATCTCCCAAGGGCTTTTCGTAAGGCCAACCAGCCTGGTGGACACTTTCAGTCAGCAGAGGAAGAGTTTGCAGTCTGTCTTACTGCCATGGATTGTTTTTGAACTCCACTTGAACTAGCTTCCACGAACACTTCCCAAATACCCGCAGGACAAAAAGGGCACTGTGCTCAGTGCGGCCCACACATGTCATTTGATCAACAATCTATTTAGAGAAGGGCTGGCATATTCTGAGACTGTGCCTGCTGTGAGAAAGACACATCACTTCTCTGTGTCTGGAACAGAGAACTTCCTCCCTGAAAAATAAGCCCCATGGAGGAATTAAAGTGCCATGTTGACTATGATCATCTCTTTCCTCTTTCTGTCCTCTCTTCACCCCAACACTGAGCCAAAGAGCCCCAGTGTCTTCTTCCATCCCACAGAGTCCTGCCTGGATGCCACTAACCACACAGCAAACTATGCCTGGGGTCAGCAGGTCTCAGGTGTGCACAGGACACTCCAAACCAGAGCTTGGAGGAGACCACGGCCGTCTTCCAGGGGACTCAGCAGCTGCTCAGAGTCAAGCAGCTCAGAGGACATTAATCAAAGCTTTGTGTTCCCAACTGCCGTGCCAGACTGCTCTGGGACAGGCTGTTGGCAGGAGGGTTTTCCCG
>NW_007737581.1:10763-11331 GCF_000696425.1 Galeopterus variegatus | reverse complement strand
AAATGGAAAACACAAATGAACTGTGGAGCCCCCAGTCCATTTTGTTTGACCCGAGGAGCAGCCTTGGCAGAAAGAGTGTGAGAACGTCAATTACGTTACAAATGATCGTGAGCAACTTCCCAGCCTTCGCTGATGCGGCAGGCAGCTCCTTCAGGGACTTAAAAGGGCATTTTATAAGCCACTCACCAAGGGCCTCCTGTAAGGAGGAGGGGGAAGATGCTTTTCATTTCCACCTAAACCCAGCTTTCAGTGCTGTCACTTCTGGGTACCCTGGCTTTTTCTAAAAAGGCCTCTGTCTTTTAGATTTCATCATTTACACTACTTGCCTCAGTGACTCTGAACTTGGCATGCCGCTGTGTGGTTTTGCTGCTGTCTGAATCACATGCTCAAATTTCCCAGCATTACTTAGCAGGGCTTGGAGTCCAGCCGCAGGAGGAGGGAGCCAAAACTCCCCATTCCAGTGACCAAAGCTCGCTGGTGGCTCCTGTCATCAGAAACACACTCTCTTTCTTAAGGTCTCTTTTCTAATTCTAAATTAGTCTTGAAAAAGTTCACATCATGGGCCATG
>NW_007737581.1:8038-9993 GCF_000696425.1 Galeopterus variegatus | reverse complement strand
AGAAACACACTCTCTTTCTTAAGGTCTCTTTTCTAATTCTAAATTAGTCTTGAAAAAGTTCACATCATGGGCCATGGGGAGAGTTCAAATCAATTCAGTGTGATACATATCTGGGCACTTACTGTGTGCCAGGCATGGTGAGGGATTCTGAGGTGAGTTAACCCTTAGTTTCTGCTCTCCTGGGCCTTGCTGCCTACAGCGGAGACCAACTCCACAGCTTGTGAGTCGAGCTAGACTGGTTTCACGGAAATGGTTCATTGTCATGTATTCATTCAAAAGTATTTCTTGAGCACCTACTGTGTGCCATCACCTCTCAATACCCTGTAGATACAGCAAGGGGCAAGAATGTGGGATCTGAGGTTGACAGAACCGGGTGAGAAACCCACCTCAGACCTGATTGTGTCCTTGGGTAAGTCTCCTAACTCACTGAACTCCAGATTTCTCATTTTTACAATGAGAATCATAATAGCAATCATGTTAATAACACTGTCTATTTTGCAGAGTTCTTGTGAAGTCAAGAGGTCGCTGTAACAGGCACTCAATAAATGCTGCTGATGGGTTGTTCTGTACGTTGATGAACGAATGTGTGTGAGGGTTGGATATGCAAGTGGAGGAGGTAGAGAAGATTAACTTCATCTTCTGCTGTGTAGAGCCAAACGCACAAGTACGGCAGAGGGAGAAATAAAGCCGTGTAGAGAGAGGCGGCATTCTAGACTGCGGATGCCCGAAGCAGTGTTCTCCAAAGGTCCACGACTTTCCTAAGAGAATGTTTTAATTTTTCACTTTAAGACTACAGTTTGATGATTATCTCATATACATATATGCAAATATATACATACATATATAAAGTATATATAATAAATATCTGTTCTTGAAAGCTCATTTGTTCTAAGTTATCTGAAAGTCCAGTTTACAAGCCAGGCACCGCTTGACCTCAGCCTGCGTGTTTGTATTTGTGAGCACGTGAATGCGAAGTAAAGCAACTTTATTTCTCAGGCTACTGGAGAAAGAAGAGAGGTGGGCTTAACATATCAATGTGTTTACACCAGCTGAAAGCTAAAAAAACAGCAGGGTGCATTTTATACAAAGGAAGGTTTAGAAGTAGTTTGGACAGAGAAAAGCTGAGAGATGAGAGAGGATGTTTGCACCAGGCACGTGGTATTGTGGATGGGCTGATTTCCAAAGAGCGTGGCCTTGGACAGTCAGTTCCATATAGTGTGTGAACGGAGATTTCATTTTAGCAAAACAATATTATGTCATACTTCATCAGTGTTATTAACTATCATTTTACTGGTTTTAAGACTTTTTTGATAATTAAATCATAAATTTGTTAGTGTTACATAAGCAGTACAGTAGAATGAGTTAATACCTGGTTTCATATTACACTGATTTGAATAGCATATGAATAAAAATAATTTAAGTCTAACCTAGGGTCCACTGGGCCTCTTAAAAGGAGGATGTATTCTAGGTTTACAGGAAGGCCGCTGGACTCCCTCCTGGGTGTGGTGGAAATAAGGGCTGGCTGGAAGTGCCGCTGTTTTGGAGGAGGACCTGTGTCTGCAAATTCCTGGGAACATTCCAGAAATGAGGCTATCACAGAAGAGCTTAGAGGGGTGCGAGAGAACACGTGTCATTGAGGACAGATCCTCTTGCTGACCCTCCTGACTCTCAGAGACCTCACGTCCCATTGCTTCTCTCTGCTTCATCCGCTTCCTTGTTCTGCGAGCTGGAGATTTGCCCTGCGCCATCTGTCGTGCTAAGCACTGGCACACGGCATGGACATAGGCACTGGCACACGGCAGTGAGTGCGCGGACATAGGCACTGGCACACTGGCACGCAGCAGTGAGTGCGCGGACATCGGCACTGGCACGCGGCAGTGAGTGCGCGGACATCGGCACTGGCACGCGGCAGTGAGTGCGCGGACGTAGGCACTGGCACGCGGCAGTGAGTGCGC
>NW_007737581.1:4425-8028 GCF_000696425.1 Galeopterus variegatus | reverse complement strand
AAGCAAAATCATTTGATCTTGAAAAGAAAGAAAAGAAAATTGCTTTTATATCTTTTATAATTACAATAAAATGGTTATTTATTGTAAGACTTGAAAGTATTTTTCCATTTACTCACAGCACACCTGCAGGTTATTCATGGAACACCGGGGTTCCATGGAACACAGTATGAGAAACACTGTTGTGGTGATTTAATTGTGATGATCCACAATTCCATGCTCATCACATGGGGCTGCATTATTTTTAAATCTGAAAGACACTTAGAGAAAAATGAGAGGGATGGCTCCAGGAAGCTGGTTAGTTCTGTCCTTCAGTCTCTACTATCCTCGTCCTTAGTGACCTTGGTGAGAGCAGGGCTCTGGAAGGCCATGGGAAGACCCTGCAAAATGGAAGGCAGTGCTGGGTGATGCTCGGCAGCAGCTGCAGCAGAGAGAGTGCAGGAGCAGTCATCACACAGGCCACCCGGAGGGCAGAGCTGCCAAGCCACTGACAGCAACCAGCTTAGTTACCAACAGGCCTCACCTCCACATCACAGGAGAGGGGTGGAGAAGGTTGGTGAGGGTGGCCTGGCCTTCTCATCTCCTGTGCTGGGTTTCTCTCTCTTTCTCTCTCTCTCATAATGTGTGAGTACGTGCAATAAATTGTTAAAGGATATTTTTTATTTAAAAAGATAAAATCATGACTGCCATACAAACAGAAAATGAAAACATGTCAAATTTTACATTTCATTAATTAATAAGTAAGGAACCCAGTAAGACGTTATAACTGGTTTAAAGAATTCCAAGAACCACACATAAATAGGGAATAAAGACTTCAGAAATGAATTTATGAATAGATGCAAGATACATCCACCCTCAGAACGATAATCAATAATCTGCATTTCTATAAATGAGAATCATTTGCATTAACATCAGTGTTCTGCAGAGTTGAAGATAGTTCAGAGAAAATAAAAGGTAGAGATAATCCAGATGCATGAGTTATTTAGAATGGTTTCCAGATCACAGTAAGTACAATGTAAGTTTTAACTATTACTTCTTATTACAAAAGTATGTGTTTGGAATTAGACAGGCTAGAGTTTAAGTCTCATCCACTCAACATTCGGGCAAGAAAATTCATTTTTCTTAGTGTGTACTATCACAGCTATTTTGTGAATAATGAGGAATAAATAAAATAATGCTTGTAAAATACTCTGTATATGACTTAGCACAAGGTAAGCATTCATTAGTGGTAGTGTTCTTTTTATTAGTATAGTTGGTGATTTTAATGAGGCTAAAACTTCTTTTTATGTAACCAATTGTTGCTATTTTCATTGTAGGTACAATCAGCCAAAATTCCTTTTGTATGTAAAGTTTTAAACCTTAGATAAATAAGTGAACCCCAAATATTGTGTCTGGCAAAATGATGCTTATTATTTCTGTACTTGTTTCCAAAACTAATCATTAAGTAGGTCTCCTTTTCCTTTCTTTTTTTCTTTTCTAAAAATTAGGCATAGGTGCATCCTTGTCCCTGGACATGGCAAGGGGTTGCCAATGCTCCCTAGGAATAAAGCACACAGCACAGAAACTTTTATCTAGTTTAGATAAATAACTAGTTTCATAAATAACTATTTATGAAAGAGATCACTCAACATCCTGAGTCATTGACTGTCATTTCAAGAAACTCATTGATTCACAGAATGGCATGACAGACAGGAAATTTCAGGAAAACAAATCCATTCATCCCTTTATTTTTGATATAGAAAACTATTATTCAGAAAAGTGAAGTACATTGTCCAATGCCACACAGCCATCAGCAGAGTTGGAACCAGAAGCCAAACCTCCCGATTCATAAGTTAATTTTCTCTGAGTTTTTCTATCTTACATTCTCATCTAGTTGAGAATAGATGAAAAAATAGAAGACTAGCCTTCCTCCATATATACTGATTTGAGCAATCAAGGCCCACAGAAATGATAGGCAAGCTTCCCTGCTGCACCCATCAGACATGCCAGAAAAGGAGGTTCCACTTGACCAGAGCTGAGCAACCACTGTACTGTCCAGGGTGAAATGAGCGACTGCAGCATCTGCAGCATCTCATGATTTATTAACTGCTACTGGTGGCCATGAAATATTCATTCACTTTTTCCTACAATTACTGCTCCACTGCATCAATAAACCATTGCTCCCCCATCTATTCAGGTGTGCAGCTTGGAGAAGAAAAGCTTCACACAAAATTGAAAAGAAACTTTCTTATTTTTTCCATGTTTAGCCCAGAGGCAAAACACCAATCGACTTCTTAGTTTGTTGTCCTTTTCCCAAAAGCACAGTAAGGACTGACTCCCTGGGCTCCTGGACAAGGAGAAGCCCTGGCACCTATGTAAGCATAGGCCAAAGTAGCTGGAGAGAAGAGGGAAAGACCTCACGTGGTTGGCTGGCTAGTTGCAACATTCCCGGATTCTGCTGGAGCTTATTTTCCCCTGTAATCAGTAAAGCAGGGCACCTCCAGGAGCCAGGGCTTGCCTGACGTGGGGCTCCTGGTTTCCAAAGGCTGGTGTCAAGCATTGGACCTGGGGTGCTCCATGCAGCCTCCCCTTTGTGGTTAGAAGCACTGCTCATCAGGAGCAGAAAGAGGAAACTCTGCCCCGTGTCCCACTCCCACTTCTTTTTAGGCTTCTTCATAGACTTTTCTTCTGCGTACCCAGTAACTGTGGCTGCTGCCCTGCCGCCCTCTTCTCTCCTCACTGTGTATATTCCCCACTGATGTCGTACCCACGATCATGCGTTCTCCCTCTATCAGTAATAATCGGTAAATCTCTCTCTCTCTCTTCGGCTTCAGATCTATGTGTCCAACTGCACCATCTGTCTCTGCCAGGTAACCCATTGCCCCTGAAACTCAATAGGTCCAAACTGAACCTATTATTACCCTCCAACACTCCCTCCCCCTCCTTCACTCACCACACCTGCTCCACCTATAAATCTCATCTTCCAGAAAGGAATCTCCATCATGTTACCTAAGCTGCACACCTGGGGTCATCCTCGATTCCCTCCTCTTTCCTACCTCCAGGTTTCAATCTATTGCTGCTAAGTATTTAAGCAAAACGTAGTGCCTTAAAACAATAACACTCGTTTATTTCGTTCATGAACTTGTCATTTGGACAGGGCTCAGAGGAACGACTTGTCTTTGCTCCATGTGATGTCAGCTGGGATGTCTTGTTTAAGGACCCATTTCCAATATAACTCACCCGCATGGCTGACAAAATGGTGCTGGTTGTCAGCAGGGAGCTCACCCAGGGCGTTTGGCCAAGAAGTCTCAGCTCCTCTCCACTGGGGCTTCCTCATGGGGCTCCTTGGGCTTCCTTACAGCTTGGTGGCTGGGTTCCAAAAGTAAGTGTTCCAAGAGGTAGGAAGTGAAATATACACGTCTCTTAAGGCCTGGGCCTAAAAACTGGCACAGCGTGGCTTCTGCTGGATTCTATTGATCAAGCGGTCACAGAGCCCACCCAGCTTCAAAGGGAAGGAACATAACGCCCACCTCTTCAGGGGGAGTGTCAAAGAATTTAAGGCTGTCTTCAATCTACCACACCCTACATCCAGTCAGACTCTTGGCAACCCTCTCCCTGTATCCGTGC
>NW_007737581.1:2032-3127 GCF_000696425.1 Galeopterus variegatus | reverse complement strand
GAAGTAAGGTATACATGAAAGCTCTCTTTCAACACCAAGCCACTGTCTCACTCCCAGCCTCAGAGGTAATCATTGTTATGAGTCCAATATGCAGCCCTCAGTTCCTTTTTTACAGATTTCTTTATAGAGGTGTGTGTGCATTTATAAATGTCCCTTTCAATTTTTATACAAATCATGTCATACTGCAGATTTCCTTTTTCTTTTATTTCTTNTCTCATCTTCCAGAAAGGAATCTCCATCATGTTACCTAAGCTGCACACCTGGGGTCATCCTTGATTCCCTCCTCTTTCCTACCTCCAGGTTTCAGTTATCTATTGCTGTTAAGTATTTAAGCAAAACGTAGTGCCTTAAAACAATAACACTCATTTATTTCGTTCATGAATTTGTCATTTGGACAGGGCTCAGAGGAATGACTTGTCTTTGCTCCATGTGATGTCAGATGGGATGTCTTGTTTAAGGACCCATTAACTGCATGGCTGACAAGATGGTGCTGGTTGTCTGCAGGGAGCTCACCCAGGGCGTTTGGCCAAGAAGTCTCAGCTCCTCTCCACAGGCGCTTCCTCATGGGGCTCCTTGGGCTTCCTTACAGCATGGTGGCTGGGTTCCAAAAGTAAGTGTTCCAAGAGGTAGGAAGAGAAATTTACAGGTCGCTTAAGGCCTGGGCCTAAAAACCGCACAGCGTGGCTTCTGCTGGATTCTATTGATCAAGCAGTCACAGAGCCCACCCAGATTCAAAGGGAAGGAATGTAATGCCCACCTCTTCAGGGGGAGTGTCAAAGAATTTAAGGCTGTCTTTAATCTACCACACCCTACATCCAGACTCTTGGCAATCCTCTCCCTGTATCTGTGCCTTTTCACGTGACGTTCCTTTAGTTTTGAAGGCCATTCTTCCACCTTGTCTTATTTCCTGCTCTTTCTCCAAGATTCTGCTCAAGAGTTAACTCCCCAAACCTTTCTTAAGTGTACCTCGTCCAGTGTGTAACATAAAACAGTACATTAGCATTTATTATTCTGTATTATAATTGCTCATGAGTGAGACTTCCCTATAAGACTGTGAATAACAAGAAAGACCATATCTTGCCCATTTTTGCATGG
>NW_007737581.1:0-431 GCF_000696425.1 Galeopterus variegatus | reverse complement strand
CAGTTTACTGGGAGATATAGACAATGAAAGAACCATTAACAATAACAATAGAGACAACATGTGATAGAGGTTTGTGCAGAACCCTACAGAACTCCACATCCAGACCATGAGGTTTTGTAGGGGTTGTCCAGGTGAGGCAGGAGAACAGGAAGGGCACACCGGGCAGTTGGAGCTGCAGGTACAGAGGCCTGGGGGCAAGAGAGAGAATGACAACCAGTTCATAGCATAAGGGTGATGGTGGTGGGGAGTTGAGTCTGCCAAGGTAGACAGGGACTGTTGTGGTCCATCCCATTCAGTTCAGCCTTTTGCCTGAGGACAGTAGAAAGCCTCTGAAGTTTGAAATGGGAGTGATCTGTGGACTCACCTTTAATGGAGACCACTTTGGTGCTTCTCCCAGGCTCATCCATGTTGCTGCTAATGACAGGATTTTA
>NW_007737580.1:47715-51578 GCF_000696425.1 Galeopterus variegatus | reverse complement strand
AAATGAATTAAAGAGTTAATTATAAAATCTGAAACTCTAAAACTTCTAAAAGAAAACATAGAGGAAACACTTCAGGAAGTAGGACTGGTCGAAGACTTTATGAATAAGACCCCAAAAGCACAGGCAAGAAAAGAAAAAATAAACAAATGGGAATATATCAAACTAAAAAGCTTTTGCACAGCAAAATAAACCATTCACAGAGCAAAAAGACAATCTATAGAATGGGAGAAAATATTTGCAAACTCTACATCTGACAAGGGATTAATATTCAGAATATACAAGAAACTCCAACAACTAATCTATGGGTCTGCATTTATATGGGTCTGAGATTTGCTGTGGTGCTTAACTTAGCATCAACATTTATTAACAAAATAGGGAAATGGAAGAATCTGTTGAGTAGAGGAGATGGTCGTGGAGTAAATGAGGAAGGGNACTTTTTTCACTTTGACTTAGGACACTTTCAGGGACTGTGACATGCTGTAAGTGCAGGATCTACTGCTCTTCCTCTTGTGTTACTGCCGTCTTAGTAGTCCTCTGTCCCCTTTGTTCCTTCTCAGTATCTTAGAGAGATGCACTCTTTTGTGTTAAATAAAAATAAGTTATTAAAATCAATATATTCTCTGATGCCATGTTGTGTATTTTATAAGCCCCTCTTCTTGCAGTCAAATGTTAGCATTCCTAACTCTTAACACAATTAAATTAAAAGTATGTATTTATCAGTTAAAGAAATGGTTTGCTTTAGTCATGGTGCCAAGGGACAATAACCGTGTCCAATATGTCTATGTTTCTTATTTCCATCTTGGCAATTAAAGCATAGAGATTGTGTTTTTTGTTAGTCGTGGTGTTTCTATCAACATTACACACAGATACAATAATTCAGTGTGAAGGAAAATCAGTGTTTTTCTGTGCTGATTTACATATGCACATCAGATCCAGCTATGCTGTTTTTATGGTATTGAGGAAAACAAAATGACCTTTTACCAAGTTTTCGATACTGGAAGAGTCTGTATTTTAAATTTGGAGGGGAGGAGGCTGCAGAAACAGAGGGAAGAGGCAATTGTTGATTTATGCCACGATGCTAGCAACCGTCAGGGATCTAGGATGCTTTCAGCTATAATTGTATCTTTGCTCAAGGCTACTGTCGTTATACTACATTAAATTCCATTGCCAGTCAACTCCAGGAGTTTCAAAGAGCTTAAGCTGATACTGACCACAGAATAGTCCAAAATCCCCTTTGTGTTTCTTCTCTTGTTATAAAGTGCAATGTTGCTTTATAGACTGGAGGTGTTGCTTCACAAGATTACATAAGATCCTTCATTTATAAGAGTATGGTACAATAATCAAAAATATGTGTTAAAGACTTACTTAGCTAGCTATCCTCTTAAAATTTCTGGGTTTTGTTATGATTATTTTCCAAAAAGAAATTGAAAACAAAATATCACCTAGTAAATATGTTCATGAATAGTATGTATCTGAAATGGATAGTTTACCCTTAACAGGAATAGTAAAATATACTGCGGAAGCTTTCAGCTGGCTTCTATCAAAATAATTATCTTAGCAATAATCTCTGCCATTCAGTTAACTTTTGCATGTGGATGGTGTTCCTGTGCCTTTGTGTTCATCGACCGCGTGCTTAGAGTTCTCCCAGGAACTATTATACTGATAGATTTTTTTTTTCTTTTGGTGTAGAGAAAAGAAGAAGGAGGGAAAGGGCTATTTAGGAGGAACTGCACTCTGATACACAGGCAGTTAGCAAATTATTCAGAGATCAAGGTGACTGTGTGCTCTGTGGGGTGGGGTTCTTTGGCAGGGTCTCCAGAAGGATAATTAGGAGCACAGTACCTGGTCCAGACTCAAGGCCAGTCAACATTTGTAAGAGAAGGAATTGCATAGATACTGGATTGTACAAATTAGTCAGGATACACTCATGAGGACCTGCATACTTAAATGTCTTTTAAAGTTTCATTTTTAAACTTTAGTCACAAGCCTGGTTTTTTTTTGGCTTTTACTTTTTTGAAATTGAGGGACAGACATTTCTAGTTATGAATTCTTTAGGCATCTTTTGCTCAATTACTCTGCAGTCAAAGATGTACCATACACAGAACAATAAATTTCTGCTTCCTGTTTCCCTGTTTCTTCTTTTTTTTCAAAATAGTTCAGCACACAAGAAGTGTTATTAAAAGAGCTTTTTTTTTCTTCTTTTTTTGCTTACATGGATACATTAAATGTACTTCTGTTTCAAAATATTTTAATTTATTGGAGCAATTTTACATGCAGAATGTGATGCCACTTGTTCCAATCTTGGACCGTGGCAGAGAAATGTTTTGGAAAGCAGCCCACTTCGACTTCTTCTTTCTCTCTTAACTCTACATTTGTGATTTTAAGGCAGAATTTTTTAAAATAGAAATTTGTCTTTCAGTGGAGTTATTTTCTTGCAGTTCATCACGGAGGTGGGATCTCTTTGGCTCATCAGGCATGTGTACATGAGTGAGTAGAAACACTTTAAGAAAAGTAAACTCTGCGCCTTTCTCCTGTCATATTTGATTTGGGCTGTGTCCTGATGGTTGTTTGAAGCTAACATGAAATGCAGTGCCTGCCTGACCCATTTTAGCAGCCCATTATCATAATTTCACTGTCGTATGGCCACTGAGTTAATGTACTTACAAATGACAGAGAAAGTGTGTTACATGACCTTAGGGTTTTCAAAAATTAAATGACGTCGTAGGTCGTATTTCAAAGAATAGCTAAGGAGAATGGTTTTCTTTCCTGCATAAAGTGTCACTGTGCATAGCAACAGGATATTGTATTTCTTTTTTATTACACAAAAATGTGAAGCTTTTAAACTCCTCGATTCTGCACGTAAAATTTAATATTGGGATAGGGAATGAAATATCCAGTGGATAAATCTGCTTCTCTCCCATCTTACTCTGTAGACAACACTCCTTCAGAACTCAGAAATGGAGAAATACTTTGTAATTCTTGTCTGATGATGAACTTAGTATTTTCCCCCTTTCGTGAAGCTCATGAATTTCCACCTCAAAGTGTAGTTATCTCTCAGTATCTGCGGCATATTGGTTCCAGGACCCCTGCAGATACCAAAATCCGTGGATGATCAAGTCCCTGATATAAATAGCATAGTATTTGCTTATACTTTAAACAATCTCTAGATTACTTACAATACCTGATACAATGTAAGTGCCATGTAAATAGTTGTTATACTGTATTTTTTGTTTTTTTAAAAATTGTTGTTATTTTTTATTGTCTCTTTTTCTTTCGAATATTTTCTACCTGAGGTTGGTGGAATCTGCTGATCTAGAACCCGCCCGTATGGTGGGCTGACTTTCCTTATATTTACTGAAATACACTTTGCTGGGATTGCTTAACAATAGATCATTTCTTCTTTGGTGCTTTGGGAATCACTTGTGGTTTTAAAAAGTGTTCTTTGGAAAGAACTGAGGCTGTGTGAGATCTGGAGGGAACTCTCACGTGATACTGGTGTTCTATTGGCACACACAGTCCTGGGCTGCCCACCTGTTTTGGTGTCCTGAGCCTAGACCACAGAGACCCCAACCCTTGGCACATGATAGATGCTGTCCCATCACACAACAGGTCACTGGCAGGTGACAGGCTATGGGCTGTGCTGCATACCTGGTGCAGTCCAGTGCCAGGGTCTCCCACGACCCCCCCGCCCCCCATAGCCACTGAAATCAACTCATGCATCTGCTCTGAAATTGTCTTTCCAAGTTAGGAGTCCTGTAGACCCAACAGTAGTTCTCTGAAGGAGCCCTGAGGACTTAAGTGCTGTGGATTGACTGATAGATTGTGGATAATACTGGACCTCTGTGTAACAGCAAGGATGCAGA
>NW_007737580.1:30215-42715 GCF_000696425.1 Galeopterus variegatus | reverse complement strand
CCATTGCCGGTCCCCGGTCCGGTACGGGGGCAACACTGAGGGTTGCGATCCGTTGCCGGACACGGAAAAAGACAAAAGACAAAAAAAAAAAAAAGAAAAGAAAGTCATGCCTAGTTTAAGGGTATGGAATAACCCCTAATGATGTAGAGGATCATTGCAGCCTCTGCTTTGGAAGTGAGGGCAGAATAACGTGAAGAACGCTTGCCGTCCGACCTGGACTACGACTTAAGCACCTTCTTCGTCTTTTTAGCCGGGAAACTTTGCCTCTGCTTCCCTGGAGGGAGCAAATGAGTGATCCGCTCACCTGCTGAATCCCCTCCCGGGTGCTCCAGGCATCCTGGGCCTGCTGCCTTCCTGAGCCCATCCCTGTGTGCTCAGTAATGCAGCAGGATTTTGCTCCACCAAAGTGTCACCTGTCTAGGTGAATTGTGCCCGTGCCTATCTGAAGTGACAGCCATCTTTGAGTCCCAGCGTCTCTAACTGACTTCTCTTTTATCACTCACATTGGGAAGGTAACATTCTCGACAAGGTTGTTTCCTCTCCCCTCTTCTTTATTCTTGCCCCTCCCTCCTTCCCTCCCCCAGTCCCCTCCCCACTCTCTTAACGCACCTGATCAAAACATTATCAGTGACAAAGGTTTCTCTCTCCAAATTAAATGAATCCAACTAGCCTGGGAATTTTCACGAAGAAAGAAAGTGAAATGCTGATGTGCAGAGTTAATGAATCTGGTAACCGAGAGAACATTATTGAGCCTGGATAATATGATCTAACCGCCTTCCTTCCCCTCGCACTTCCTGTAAAGAATGTATGGAAGTCAGTTACGTGGCGTGATTCTAACATCTGTCCTACCCCATAATGGTAATTTGTATAAGTAATGGAAACAGGTTAAATACTTCCATTCTAATGTTGCCAGCAGGGATGAAAATGAACATTTCAATGAAATCATCTCGACAGAGCCGAGAGGGGAGGGGGCAGAGACGGATTCATCTCCTCTCCCCGGTGATGGGAGTCCTGATGAGGATGCTTGGGTGTCTAGTTTATCAGATGGGAGAGGAAGAGCAAGCAGGTCTTGGAGATTAGAATCACAGCGGGCCCGTGTGGGCGCAGGGTACCCTGGTCTCCACTGTAGATCCTGTGAACCTGTGCCCTTTTCATTCTAAGGAAGGAAGGGAAGGCGATGGCCGGCCCAGGGTTCCGGGTGTCCCTCTCCAGGGCGCTGCTCGTGCGGCTCATCTCCAGCGGGACAGAGCCACGATGGTGAGCTTGCTGGATCACTTTGGAGCCTGTCTACAACCAAAAGGGAGGAAAGAGAGCTTGCGTTTCCTTCATTTCCTTGTAATTGTAAATAATCCTCTTTTAGAATGGCCTTCTCTTTGCCTAAAAAGTCACTTTACTTCCTTAAGTTGTTCATATGAAAAGAGCCATTTTATTTGAATTGCTAGTGCTATTTAAAAAAAAACAAAAAACACCCAAAACTTGGAACTCAGTTCCTCGTCACTGTATAGCCTATACTTATTACTTTGCTTCTAGAGAAAATATCAGGTTTTGAGGCAAGAGGACTCAGTTGTGTCGAGTGTTGGGTAACATCTTTGTAAATGCACGTCTGTTAATGTGGATTCGACGTATCTTCACACTAAAGTGCTGTATTCGTACACTGTATTTTCCAGTATCACTACCTTTCTCCTCTGCAGACTGTATCAGTTAGTAACCAGATGAGTTACAAATGGAGACATTGTTTCAGCTAGCCTGTTATATTAAATGCCACTATCTGAATGGTTCCGAATACCCGAATTTTGGGGTGCGGCAAAAGCTGAGCCTTCTTTATTGAAGGACATGTCTTCCACCTTTTGTCAGGATGTCTTGCCGTCAGGTGGGAACAGGTGTGCGTGCTTGTTTGTCGCGTCGTGTGAGTGGGTATTTGGGCAGCCGGGTTGGTACCACTGGATTTTTTTCAGAACGACTTAAAGCTGAGTTAAAAATCGTCACAAGCTCGGGAAGCCTTCCTTCTATTGTTGCTCCAGTGCTTTCGCAGAGCCCTCACTTTTGTCATCTGTCTGAGGAACAATGACAGGCGAGGCAGGGTCGGGGGCACTTACCTCTCATGGGGTACAAAGCAGGGTGCTGCAGGAAAACACCCTTGTCGTGTGCATAACTGGGGTGCAGATTAAGATGCAGGTTCGGGGGGAATAGGAGCTTAATTGCTCAAAGCCAGTGTCATTGAGACTCGAGGGAATTTGGAACTTTACTACACTTAGCCATTAAAAGACAAATACAGCTGTCGCTTCTCACCCTCCTCACAATGACTGTTGACTAGAGCAAGGCTTGTTTCCTTTAAAGAAATAAGAGGTGTTTTAAATGATGTTTGGCTGTGAATTGAGAAACCTAATTTTTATCTGATTTGCTGAAGAAATGACGATTGTGCCTCATTACAATTTGGGATGAAAATATTTTTTCAGACAATACGTGTGCATTTACATTGTGAACTGTCAGGACACACATTGTCAGTGTCATATTGAGATCTAACAGGGACCCTGTACATTGCCTTATGTCCACTTGCATGAGAATGCACAGAATTTCACATTGCTTGGGATGACAGCATATCTTTGGGGACACATTGGCATCCAGAAGGCACATTTTATGACAAAAGATATTAACAAGATTTAATTAAAAAAATGAAGTCTAACCATAAGATCCAGTTGTCCCATTCCCATTTTGGATTTAGTAGGGGCTATATATTTGTTAATTTTGTATGTACACACATGCATACACACTGATACGTGTGTGCATACATGCACGCACCCATGCATGCATGTGTGCATGCCAGGCTTGCAGCACCTTCTCTATGCTGCTGGTGCTTGCTTGCTCAGACGGTTTCCTCGCGGCCTGTGAGGTGGCTCCGTGTATCTCCCCCCATGGCAGGACATACTGTGCATGTTCACACTGTCACATTCTACACTGTAGTGCTAGGCAAGGAGGGCGGGGGAGTGATGGCAAAGCTGTTTTGACACAAAAAGAAATAGCAGAAATGATGATTTGGAGTCTTTGTTTTATTTGATGGGGAAAAATGTCATTTATTTCTATAAGTAATTGTAAAAGAAGAATTTTATACTGCAGTTACCATTTCCAAGCTCACTCATTCATCCGACTTCCATGAGGTGGGGGGAGGGCGTGGGGTGACAGCAGGGGGTGGAATGGCGGCCAGCGCGAGGGTTTTAGTGGAGAAAATGCAATGGCAGTGACTTTATTTTCTGCAATTCAGTAGCTTCTTGTAAAAATCTTTTAGGCTGCAAAATTGTATTCATTCACCTTGTGAAGTGTATTGTTCTCATAGTTTCATTGCCAGAGAGAAACACTTCTACAAATATTATAATATATTCCAGTACATTTGTACGTATAAGAACTGAAAATTTTTAGGAAATTGTAGCATGTCATGAAAACAAGGGATCATCACAAATAATTACTCCAGCTAAACTTGTGGGTTTTTATGTGTCTATCTTTCTCTCTGTCTGTCTGTCTCTGTCTTTCTCTCTGCCAAGGCAAAAGTTTTTTTTTTAAAAAAAAAGCATCTTGGAAGGCAATTGTGAGAATTCACTGATAATTATAAAAATAAACTTATTATGATAAGGAATTATATTTTCTGTCATGATAGTGTGGATATAACTTTTGGTTCAGACACCAAGTATTGTTATTAAAGAGATTTAAAGAAAGTCAGGTATGTGTGTTAAGTACAGAAACAGTTTCCAGTCAAGCATAGAAACAGTCATGTAGGATGTATCAGCTCATGGAGCATCATACTGGTAAATAATTTCTACCCAACCACAGTATATTTAAAGATAAAAATTCTCCTAACTTTTTGCTGCTAATTGGTCTCTCATCAATACCTGAAGATGTCTCTGGTGTGAGTCTCTATAATCGCCGTACCCTGCTTGCCTGAAGGTTTGCATTCCCATTTCTCGTCTTTGACCTGTGTGTAGATGAGAATAAGCTGCTGGCTTTTGCAATGGAGACATAAACCTGCGTGAATTTTGGAGCCCCTGAAAGACCCCTTTTCCTCTTCATCTCTGACTCTCGTGTTCTCAGACTCTTGATGAAGGCCTGTAGATGTTCCCTTTTGAAAAGTAGACTTGTGTTTAAGTCCCGCAGATGTGCAGCATGTGGAGTGGTATAAAGGTGACTGGCACGGCGCGGTGGGTCTGGTGACACTGGTGGTGGCTCAGGTGCATGTTCGGAGAATGCATAGTCGCATATTCTGAGTTATGTGCTTTATAGGAGTTCCAGCTCTTTGATGAGCTATTTTATGCATAAGTCTCCTCTCTGGATTTCTAAATGTTTTCCGTCAGGGTGAGTACCTACCCTGTCTGACAAAAGTCTTTTCTAGTTTCAGGTGGTCAGATAATAGATTGGAATCTGGCATTAGGGGTCTAATTCACTAACACGGGGTGTGTAGACCCAGACTCGTGAGACTGCCTTGAGGTGGTGTTTAGCCTTCCCCAGATGTGGAGATAATGACTGAAGCATCTGGTTTCCTGTGCTTGACAAGGGGTGTGCACATCTTGGGGATGATCAGCTTAGTTTTGAAACGGGAGCACCTCCTCCGTGCGTTAGCAAACACTCCTGTGGCTGTGAAGTGCCAGCGTGGTCTGTCAGGTGCACGTGACGCTGCCTTCTTGCTTTCCTCACTTTCTTTTAACTTCTTTTTGAATTTTTCTAGACTCTCCTATATATTTTCTCACTTTTTCTTCCTGAAGCCCCTGAAAAATCAAAGAAAGTTTTCATCTTTTTAATCATGGGACAAGCTCTAATTTGTGCTTTCTTACTTAAATTGTACTGTTATTAACATACAACAAACTCTATACAAAAGATTAATACCTGATATGCTCATTGGGAAGACGAGGCAGGGTCTGGAAATGAGGTTTCTTATTTCTCACTAAACTTGAAATTGAATTTTGGGGCAGTGAGAAAAAGAATAAATTACATATATTTTAAGGAAGTTACCTTTGGATTGCTAATTACAATTAGAGTTGAGAAAAACCATGGGTAATTTTATCTACAGACTCTGCAACTCTTAAAAATGGCTTCTATTGGGATTTAAGTGAAGAAATAGTTCAGTTATGAATCAGATACTTAAGAAAACCAGTACATTAACTATTGATACTAGGAAACTAAAATTTGCCAAAGTCATAGAGAAATGTTTGTTCATATCACATCAGAGCAGAAGTGGCCTTTCAGTGTTGCTTGGCAGGGTGTCAGCCTTCCTGCAAGAAATCAGGACTATGTTAGTAAATTAACGTATATCTGGCTTATATTTTTCCGTTCTGTTCTCACTAGGAAGGAACAAGGCTGCTGTATCTGCTTTCTCTGCATTTTTTGTTTCTCAATATATTCTAACTTCCATCGAAACCACCTGCTCTCTCCGTAATGAAGGTGAAGTTGCTTTACAAGTGATCAGTTATAAATTTGGAAGAAAGTGTGTTTTGTAAGATTCTACAGTGAACTGAAGCTATACATTTATCACTTAGGTGTACGTAAGCCCCTTTTGTGAATTGGCCCCTCGGAGTAAATGTATTTTGATATAATGGCCATCTGTTCATGCTATCACATTTGTGAGTCTAAAAAATAGTTCGATGTAGATAAACATGTAATTTGGTATGATTGTATAGTTTCACCAGGTGGCAATACAATAGCGAAGGCAGTCACCAAGCAGCGACTCAAGACCTGCGTTTTTTATTTGTCACTTTTCAATATCCATTTTCCTCTTTCACAGCCCACTCTCGATTGTGCGTGCTAATGAGAAGAGAGCTTGGATGCACAGTCTCCAGACCTCACTGGTGTCCACCCCGGCAGGCCTTGGGGGAACTGTGAGCAGGGAGCGACACTGCTGCCTGGTTTGGGCTTCCTGTCCTCTCTCTCCTTCCTCTGTTCTTTGGCACACATCCTGGCAATCAAGCTAAGCTGCTGAAAGGCAGACAGAGGGAGAGGGTCTGGATAATCCACTGGCCTGAGTTTTATGTCTGCTTGTCAGAACAACGTCCACACAGGGTAAAGGCCGGTGTTGGGTCAGATTTCACTGGGACGGGCTTATCGTTATCATGTTCCAATTGTTCTCATTTACTTGGTGTTCACAGTAGCTTGAGTGGCTTGAGGCTAAGCAGGGGTGCCTTCCCCCAGCTGGAGGGGGACAGCACACTCATGCGCAGGTCATTTTCCAGTTCATTTTGCGAGTCTGCAGGGCATGCTGAAGAGGAGGAGAACAGATTCCTTAGAGCGTTCAGGCTGCTTTAACAGAACACCAGAGACTGGGTCACTTAGAAACAACAGAAGTATATTGCTCACAGTTCTGGGGGCTGGGAAGTTCAAGATCAAGGTGCCAGCTGATCCGGAGTCAGGTGAGGATTGCTTCCTGGTTCACAGACGGTCATCTTCTTGCTGAGTCATCACATGGGGAAGGGATGAGGCAGCTCTCTGGGCCTCTTTTATAAGGGCACTGATCCCATTCTTGAGGGCTCCACGCTGGTGACCTAATCACCTCCCAAAGACCTCACCTCCTGCCACCATCACCTTCTTGATTAGGTTTCAACATGTGACTTTTAGGGGAACATGAACATTCAGACTATGACAGCAGACAAGGACAGAGTTGGGATTAATAATGATGATGATAATTCTGTCATTTTCATGAATACTTCCTACAACCCCAGAAGACACTGACCATTGCCACTGTTGGGCTGTTGGGGAAACTGAGGCCCTCAGAAGTGAGCGTGGGTCGGGTCACCCTGTCCATAAGTGACAGCCTCGGCTTCTACATGGATCTGCAGACATGAAGCCTGTACTTTCTGCATCTCTCTCCTCATGTCGTGCTGATGATGGGGGAGGGCTCTGCCCTTGGTGGGCACCACAGCAGTGGCCACATGAGTATATAAAGACAGAAAAATGAGGCGTCAGTGTCACCTGCCTCAGCCTGGCCTCCCAGGTCCAGGCACCCCTCCTTCAGATCACTGTGCACACTTCCAGGGTCCCTTGTGGGACCTTGTCATGTGTGACAAGTGTAGCTCAGGGGTTGGGGGCTTGTTCCCAAAGCTGTTAGGCTCATTCCTTCCTGACACATGCCCCTTCTTTGCCCAGTAATGAACCTGAGGGATTGGGCTGCTTTCATGTTTTCAGGTGCCAGGGGCACAGTGGGAATTTCCACCTCCACAGCCTCTTTGTCCCGTGATCCCCAGCCTTCTCTCTCTCCCAGACCATCAGCTCTGAAAATGAATGCAGTTGACTTTAGATCCTTCTGAGGGGCTCTGGCCCAGTTTTGTTAGTTTTGGGGGGAGGCAGAGGCCGCCTGGAAATTGGGAGGCCAGCTGCTGTGTTCTGCTGGCGCTCAGGTGCCCACAGGTGCTGCTGTGGTTCCTGTTAGCAATACCAATATTATTATTATCACTACTGGGACCTTAGAACAAAGTCAGTCCTTGAAGGGTCTCAGAGTGATGGAGATCAGTGGGGTAAGGTGAGGCTGGAAGTCACTCACAGGATGAATCTGGAGCGTTCCTTGGGGTTCTCCCTGCTCACCTCCATCTACGGGGCAATCGAGTCCTTGGCACCCAATAGAGACATGCCCCTCCATGCCCATCCATGAGAGCTTCGGAGTATGGCACTTCGGGTCCAGGGCCACTGGACGGGATGGCAGGAACACAGGCAGGGAGGTGGCCATGTATGGCCAGGAGGTGACTGTGCTTCCATCCGAGGTGGGGGGAGTTCTGCCTGGGGTCAAAGGGCCACTGCAGGATGGAGAGGTGTCCAGTGGGGACAGGGACAGAAGACGGGCCATCCACTCGGCTGTCCCTATGTGTTTGCGCTGCCTTGCATCTCTCGTACATTAAAGCGAAAAGGTTAACTAATTAAAAAAAAAGATACGTCAAGCCAAAAGAACATGGTAGAATGGTAAAATAGCGGATAATAATATAAAATCATCAGCACTGAGTCAACTGGAAGAGCATATGATAAGAGTGCACATACTGGAAGGCTGAAAAGGGTGAGGTTAAAAATAGCAAAACCCCTTGCGAGATGCTGGAGCCCAGTGACTACTGAGCTGCGGCAGGAAGGGCTGGGCCAGCTGCCCACCTGTCCATGCGACTCTGCAGCCCCTCCCTGAATGGGGGACACCCTGTGGTGGACATGGGTTGGGTTCGGGATCTGGAGCTGGAGGGAGGCAGGAGGGGACCTGAGGAGCAGCCGAGGGTAGCCTCCCTGGGCAGCACAGGCAAGGACCGGCTACTGTTCCCAACCACGTGTGGGATTGGTCACACTCCTCCCTTGCTTTTTAACTTTAAAAAAAAAAAATTAAAGTAACAGTTGACAAAGCCTTTCCTGGCATTCCTGCCCCAAGGCTGGGCCATGCCTTCTCTGTGCCCCCTAATGCCCAGGATCTGGTGGGGGCTGGTAGGTGCTCAGAAGGTTTGCTTCTAGCTCGTTTATTCCAGAAGCCATGTGCAATGGTGAATCCACATTTATTGAACTGAAAACAATGAAGAAGATTTTGAAAATACAGATATTTATCAAGAGCCACTTCTCTCAACAATAAATAACCCATGTATTCATTATTTAGTAAAAAAACACGATAAACATTCTCTGAAAAGGATTTTTCTGTTGTACTGTGTGTACAGTTTTGTCTTCTGCTTTTCTCATTTGCTGACTTATCCCATGTTATTAATGCGTACTTTTTAATGCTGGAATGATATCGCGTCCAAGGAGTAAACTACAATTCACTTAACTACCCCTTATTGTTGAAGGTTTAGATTGTGGCAAATTTTATGTGTGTAATACTATAAAAGACTATACTTNACTACAATTCACTTAACTACCCCTTATTGTTGAAGGTTTAGATTGTGGCAAATTTTATGTGTATAATACTATAAAAGACTATATATATACAGCTTTTTCTATTTCCTATTATCTTCTTAGGCTATACTTCCAAAAATAAAATTATTGGGCCAAAGGGTGTCAACCTATTTAAATTTCTGTCCATTTTTTCTTTTTCTTTGAGACTCTCTCATAACACCGTGGCTGGCACATAACAGGTGTTCTAAATACTTGGTACAGAATGAATGACTTTTGGTCACTAATTCATTCAGCAGCGTTTACTGTATGTCTTCCCTGGCATTTTGATGTTAATGAGACAAAGGAAAATAACTTGGTCTGGACAGGGGCCAAGGAGGAAGACCTTGGACCACAGTCAGGTGGCCTGAATTCCAGTCATGTTTCTGTCCTTCATTGTCTGTGTAACTTTGGGGAAGCTGGTCCAATTCTCTGACCCTCAGTTTTCTCACCAGCACAATGGGCACTTTGAGGACTGCCAGTGAATGGTTGTGGGGGCTCTGTGGGCAGCGGGAGGAAAGGGCAGCTCAGAGGGTGGCACCAAATGGGTGGAAGAGTCCGCAGTTTGACCATGGGGACAGGCAGGTAAACACCCCGTAGTTCTTCTGGGGGGTGTGGGGGGTTGGTTCTGGGAGGGGATCAGGAGAGGTGTCATAAAGCAGGTGATGTTGGAGCCTCCCCCTGAGGATGAGTAGCCTTCACCAGGCAGAGCCTGGGGAGGGGACGGGGACTGATGGAGTGCTCCCCCGGGGGAGGCTGCATGTGGCCGGCCAGCCAGCCAGACGGTCTGAGGGCTGGACCGGAGTGGGCAGACGTGAGAATCTGCAGGCCAGCGTGGGATGTGGGACTTTCACAAGGCCGTGACCTTGAGTTGCTGAGGGCAGAGGGTGTGGGGCAGCTTGCAGGGAGGTACTGCAGGGCAGGGAGTGGAAGGAGGCTGGGAGGCTCTTGTAGCAGCTTCTGGGGAGGGCTGAGGGCTGCAGCAGCACAGAGGCCATGTAGGGACGAGGGCTGGGGATGAGGGAGCGTCCAGGATGATACTTCTTTTCTGGCGTGGACACTCGCAGGGGTGATCCAGTAACGACTAGAGATTGAGAAGGTGTGCTGGAGAGGGCGGCAGGGGTCTCCTGTTTGTGCACAACATATGTAGGTGTGGCCTGGGGCACCCATCACAATAAGGTTGTGTCCTGGTAGTTGGCGTTCTTTCCGTGTGCCAGACCCAGGGCCAGGCTCCTCAAGCATCGCAGCAGGTGGTGCGATGCCCATGCCTTTGTGGGTTGTCCCCTCCAGGGCTGGTGTCCAGTGGGTTTGTGGGGTGGACATGGCTTTGGTGGTCACAGGACTCCCTGGGCTTGTGGAAGAAATTAAGAGTGGCCAGAAGGAGGCTGCGGTAAGGACGGGCAAGAGCAGAAGACAGACCCAGGAGAAACCTCAGCGGAGGAGGGCTGGGGGCAGCCCTGAGGGCCCCGAAGACACAGGGAGGTGGGCGTGTGACACTCACAGGAGTGTCGCCAGGGTGAGGGCATCTGGAAGAGGGGCACGATGAGCCAGGCAGAGGGAGCCCCAGGCCTCACTGTGGTCCACACTGGGGCTCCCTCCTTTCCAAAATCATCCCTCCAGCACTGCTGGTCCCGTGCTGCCCACTCATGCTGCTTTGTTTCTCCCCTGGGACATGAGCTTGGCAGGTCAGGGACTGTCTGGTCCCTCCTTTCCACATACAAACCTCCTGGAGCCCCAACAGCAGACATGGGCCTCTAACCTGGCAGGAGGGCATCTTGTTCTGTGTGGTTCTGCCCCTCGGACCACGTGGGTGAAGCCGTTGCCTTGGGTTATTGGGAGCATTGATGAGGTGCATTCATCTCAGCCTAGGACCTCCTGGGTGCAGACCAGACAGTCTGGGCCAGATGGGCCGTGGTCCGGGTGGGGGTCCACTCCTACTGGGATGAGGAGGAGGGGATGAAATGCCCATGATGGTGCTGGAAAAGGCCACCTACGTCATGTGTGTTGTGCTCCAGACTTGGGGATGCCACCCCTGACTCTACCCCATCTCTCAGGGCTCCTGCTGTGGTAAAGAGGATGAAGATTGGTTAATACTGGACAAACCCTAGAGGCACGGTAGTAAGTTTCCCATTTTGGCATATTCACAGCTTAGATGAACGTCTGCTCTTCTGCTATGGACTGAATTATCCATCCCCTCTTCCCCCATTCATGTTGAAGCCCCAACTCCCAAAGTGACTGTATTTGGGGACAGGCCTTTAGGGAGTCATTCAAGTTAAATGAGGTCATAGAGGCCCTAATCCAATAGGGGTGGCCTTATAGGAAGAGGAAGAACATGCCCTCTCTCGACATTCTTGGGGTAAAGGCCACCTGAGGATAAAGCCACCATCTGCATGCCAGGAAGGGAGCCTCACCAGAAACCGAGCCCTGCCAGACCTCGATCTGGGACTTCAGCTTCCAGGACTGTGAGGAACAACTTTCTGTTGGTGAAGCTGCCCAAGCCACCTAACATAAGATCATTTGTCTGTGCAGCACAAACTGATTGGTTGCCAGCTGCTTTAGTCTAATGAAGCAGCCTGTAGGTGGCGGTGACTCAGGGATGAAGGACACGGAGCAGTGGACCAGCGGCAATGGGCCTCCCTAACTGAGCTAAACCAGGCACATGAAACGTTTCCTTTAAATGAACTGCTTGGGCATGAAACTTCCTTCCACACAGATGGATCGAGGACCTCTCTGAGGCAGTCGCCTGTGGTTGATCCTGATACACTGACCTGCCTGAGGGCATGTTGCTGGCCTGGCACCTTCCACCTGCAAACTGGCTGTGCCCTGCCTGGGACCCCCTGCAGACTCCAGTGTCAGCAGAATGCAAGAGGAGGTGGCCCCGTGGCCCACGCCAGCGTGGCCAGGCCAGGCCTGTTTGAAGGTGATGAGACTGGCAGAGGTTCTTAGAGTCAGGTCCCTGGGCTGAGGGTCCACACTACCAACTCTGGACCTCCCTAAACCTTTAATAATTATGAGCACATGAAATGCAGTTGAACTTGTAATCATCTTTTAATTGTGTGAGCGTTCAATTTTACAGGAGGGCTGTAGGATCATCTAGAGTGTTACCCAGATGTTCACGCATGTAGTTAAAGCCCAAGGTCTCGCACTATTGATTATTTTTACGCTAGCATTGCAGCACTAACCGAACGGTAATTCCTGGATTCATCAGTGGACTGCTGTTCTGCGTTCTGCTGTGAAATGTTTGAACACGCGTGCTGTGGTGGCTTCCTGCCATCACCCAGAGCTGGCATTGAGGCTGTGTGCAGAAAAGCAGAGTGTATGCGAGTGTTCTGAAGGGCTTGAGCTGGAAGAGGCTCTCCACATGACTGATTTGGTTGTCTCGCTGTGCATTACATGTACATGCGTGTGCTTTCGTGTACGTGTGTGATCGTGCATGTTCTGTGAGTGTGTGCTGCCACCGGGAGCTGAAGCCCTTCATCTGCAGGTGCTCACGCAGTCTGCTGCTCCCACCTGCCCCCGGCATACTTCCTCTGGGCAACCAAGATGTTTTCTGCCCCTCCTATCAACCCTGCCTGAAAGTGCGTGTGTTCTCTGCCATGTTCCCTTAGGATCTGGCTCTGATAATGTGATAATGAATGATT
>NW_007737580.1:28268-29542 GCF_000696425.1 Galeopterus variegatus | reverse complement strand
GCGTGTGTTCTCTGCCATGTTCCCTTAGGATCTGGCTCTGATAATGTGATAATGAATGATTATTTTTAATGAGACACCCCTCTCAGGTCATATCAATGCATTTTAATAGGGTCTTTCTAGAACGTATCTTAACCCCAGATTTCCCAAGTTGTGGATGGAACATGAGTTCAGCTAGTCGTTCTCTCAAAAAAAAGAAAAATAAGTAAAAGCATGTTGGTCAAATGCATTTAGGACGTGGTGCATGCGGTATTCTCCCCTTGAGAGTGAATACGGTCTGTCACATATTAGAAGATGTTAAATGCCCTGCAGTAAAAAAAAATCAAGGTTTCAGCTAATAATTTATGTGCCCTCCAGTCCTCACTCATTTGACAGCTGTCAATATCCTCTGGGACACTGTTTAGGAGATGCTGCGTTCAGCCCGAGAAGCCACTCTGCTGTGCAGGTAGGCTGATGGAGCAAAACTGTTGGCCTTTCCTACTTTAAAATAAAATTTTATTGTGATAAAATAGTCATAACATAAAAGTTACCATCTTAACCATTTTTACGTGTACAATTTGGTGGCATTCACATTGTGCGGCCATCACCACCGTCCATCTCCAGAACCTTCTCATCTTCCAAACCTGAAACTCTGTTACCTGTTAAAAAACAACTCCCCTTCCCTTCTCCCTCTGGGCCCTGGCACCCACCATTCCACTTTCTATCTGTGGATCTGGAGACTCTGGGGCCTCACATAAGAGGATCGTATGGTGTTTGTCCTTCTTTGTGGCTCATTTGCTCAGCACAGTGTCCTCCAGGTTCACCTGTGTTTCAGTGTGCGTCTGGTTTCCCTCCTCTGTAAGGCTGGATGACACTCCCTCACGTGGCTAGACCACATTTTGTTCAGTCACTGCTCCATCGATGGACATGGGCTGTGTCCACCTTTTGGTCATGGTGAATGCTGCTGCTTAGACACTGGTGCACAGCCGCGGCCCTTTGCCTCTGTTGGGTAGGCCGTGTGGCTGGCGCTCTGCTCTGTCCAGGCAGGGGACTGGTGGTGCTGTGTTGCGTTCTTCTTTTGAGTGAAGAGCAGGGTATTTTTACTGCTTGCCATTGAGGAATGCTTTTGTGTATGGAAACCATATAATGTTGTCTGTGAAATATCTTGTCCTAAAACTTGACAACCAGGTCCCGCCTGATGGGTGTTTGCAAACATTTGCTACAAGGAATTCATGAGGAGACTTGCAGGTCACTTATGGAAGGAAGAGTCTGCAGGAGGGATCCTTGGGGCGGGGGTG
>NW_007737580.1:15462-27972 GCF_000696425.1 Galeopterus variegatus | reverse complement strand
GTCTGCAGGAGGGATCCTTGGGGCGGGGGTGGGGGGGGAGGGTAGGTGCCAGCTGCCTGCCCTTCCCGTCCAGCTACGATAGCCAAACTTTAAGAAATCTTTAAGAAAGGGGTGTTTACTGGTCCTTCGGTTTAGGCCCCTTTGTTGAAAACGTGCTCACTCAGAAAGGGAAAATTGTCCTTTTGAAACCTAACTGCTGCTGCAGAGTTGCAAAGTGGGTAGATAGATAAAGTTGGGGTAGCCTTGTAGCCTGGGAGCTGGGCTGAAAAACATCTTTTTAAAGATCATCTAACTGCCAGGGAGGCCGCGTCCTTGAAGATGATTTACTTCTCCTAACTGTGTTCCATTTTTCTCTCCTAGCTTACGTTCCTGAGGAAGAGTTGAAGGCAGCAGAAATAGATGAAGAGCGCGTGGGGGATGATGGGCTGTCTCTGGACGTCCAGGAAAGCGAGCACACGTGCAACGAGGAGACGGAGATCAGAGAGGCCCAGAGCTACCAGGACTCCCCCGTCAGCACTGCGACGAATCTGGACGCTGGCTACGGGTCGCCTTTCAGCGAAAACAGCGACCAGCTTGCCCATTTCAAAAGCTCATCCTCCAGAGAAGAGAAGGAGGATCCGCAGGGTCCAGATAGTGTCTCGTACCCCCAGGACAGCTTGGCACAAATCAAAGCTGTATACGCAAACTTGTTCTCGGAGTCCTGCTGGTCTAGCTTAGCTTTGGATTTAAAGAAGTCCAGTTCGACCACCAGCAACAACGATGTCAGCCAGAAGGAGAGCTCCGCCCCCACCCCTACGCCCCCCACCAGCACTGCCAGTACGGCCAGCACCACCGCGAGCACACCCAGCACTAGCTGCAGCACCAGCACCAGCCACAGCAGTGCCAGCAACAGCGGCGGCTCCGGGTACGACTGGCACCAGGCCGCCTTGGCCAAGACGCTGCAGCAGACATCCTCCTATGGGCTGCTGCCCGAGCCCAGCCTTTTCAGCACCGTTCAGCTCTACCGGCAGAACAACAAGCTGTATGGCTCTGTGTTCACTGGTGCCAGCAAGTTCCGGTGCAAAGACTGCAGTGCCGCATATGACACGCTGGTGGAGCTGACTGTGCACATGAACGAGACAGGCCATTACCGTGATGACAACAGGGACAAGGACTCCGAGAAGACCAAGCGGTGGTCCAAGCCCCGGAAACGCTCCCTGATGGAGATGGAGGGGAAGGAAGACGCCCAGAAGGTGCTGAAGTGCATGTACTGTGGACACTCCTTTGAGTCCTTGCAAGACCTCAGTGTCCACATGATCAAAACAAAGCATTACCAGAAAGTGCCTCTGAAGGAGCCAGTGCCAGCCATCACCAAACTGGTCCCTTCTACCAAAAAGCGAGCACTGCAGGACCTGGTGTCCCCTTGTTCCCCTGAGCCGGCAGGAGTGGCCACAGAAGTCACGTTGAGTGAGTCAGCCAAGGACCAGAAGGTGGCAAACCCATACGTCACACCCAACAACCGTTACGGCTACCAGAACGGAGCCAGTTACACCTGGCAGTTCGAGGCTCGCAAAGCTCAGATCCTCAAGTGCATGGAGTGCGGCAGCTCCCATGACACGCTGCAGCAGCTCACCGCCCACATGATGGTCACTGGCCACTTCTTGAAAGTAACAACCTCAGCCTCCAAAAAAGGCAAGCAGCTGGTACTGGACCCTGTGGTGGAAGAGAAGATCCAATCCATCCCCCTGCCACCCACCACCCACACCCGGCTGCCGGCCTCCAGCGTCAAGAAGCAGCCCGACTCTCCAGCGGGGTCCACGGCCTCTGAAGAGAAGAAAGAGCCAGAGAAGGAGAAGGCGCTCACCCACACCCGGCTGCCGGCCTCCAGCGTCAAGAAGCAGCCCGACTCTCCAGCGGGGTCCATGGCCTCTGAAGAGAAGAAAGAGCCAGAGAAGGAGAAGGCGCCGGTGACTGGCGACATGGAGAAGAAGATCAAAGAGGAGGGAGAGGATGCCCCTGAGAAGTTCGAGCCCACTGCCCTCTACCAATACCTCCGCGAAGAGGACCTGGATGACAGCCCCAAGGGCGGGGTCGACATCCTCAAGTCCCTCGAGAACACTGTCTCCACAGCCATCAGCAAGGCCCAGAATGGTGCACCCTCCTGGGGCGGCTACCCCAGCATCCACGCGGCCTACCAGCTGCCGGGCACCGTGAAGCCACTTCAGGTGGCCGTGCAGAGCGTGCAGGTGCAGCCATCCTATGCCAGCAGTGTGAAGTCGCTGTCCTCAGCAGAGCACAGTGCCCTCCTGCACTCCCCGGGGAACCTCACGCCCCCACCCCACAAGAGCAACGTGTCTGCCATGGAGGAGTTGGTGGAGAAGGTCACAGGGAAGGTCAGCATCAAGAAGGAGGAGAGACCCACTGAGAAGGAGAAAAGTGCCCCGGCCAAGGCTGTGTCCCCTGTGGCAAAAGAAAATAAAGATTTCCCTAAGATGGAGGAAGTCGGTGGCAAGCAACAGAAGAAGGGCCCTGATACTGAGACTGGGAAGGCCAAAAAGGAGGGTCTGGTGGATGCCCACACCCCAAACGGCACAGAGCCTCTCAAAGCCAAGGTCACCAACGGCTGCAACAACCTGGGGATCATCACGGACCACTCACCGGAGCCTTCCTTCATCAACCCGCTGAGTGCTTTGCAGTCCATCATGAACACCCACCTGGGCAAGGTGTCCAAGCCTGTGAGCCCCTCCCTGGACCCGCTGGCCATGCTATATAAGATTAGCAACAGCATGCTGGACAAGCCCGTCTACCCCAGTGCCCCGGTGAAGCAGGCAGATGCCATTGACCGCTACTACTATGAAAACAGCGACCAGCCCATTGACCTGACCAAGTCCAAGAACAAGCCCCTCGTGTCCAGCGTGGCCGACTCAGTCTCGTCGCCTCTCCGGGAGAGCGCGCTCATGGACATCTCCGACATGGTGAAGAACCTCACAGGCCGTCTGACCCCCAAGTCCTCCACCCCCTCCACAGTGTCGGAGAAGTCAGACGCCGATGGCAGCAGCTTCGAGGAGGCACTGGATGAGCTGTCGCCTGTCCACAAGAGGAAGGGGCGGCAGTCCAACTGGAACCCCCAGCACCTGCTCATCCTGCAGGCCCAGTTTGCCTCGAGCTTGCGAGAGACAGCGGAGGGCAAGTACATCATGTCCGATTTGGGCCCTCAGGAGCGGGTGCACATCTCCAAATTCACCGGCCTCTCCATGACCACCATCAGCCACTGGCTGGCTAATGTCAAGTACCAGCTGAGGAGGACAGGGGGGACGAAATTCCTAAAGAACCTGGACACAGGTCATCCTGTTTTCTTTTGCAACGATTGTGCCTCTCAATTCCGAACTGCTTCTACGTACGTAAGTCATCTGGAGACGCACTTGGGCTTCAGCCTGAAGGATCTCTCCAAGCTGCCACTCAATCAGATTCAAGAACAGCAGAATGTTTCAAAAGTCCTCGCAAACAAGACGTTGGGCCCGCTGGGGGCTGCCGAGGAAGACTTGGGCTCCACATTCCAATGTAAGCTCTGCAACCGGACTTTTGCGAGCAAGCACGCGGTCAAACTGCACCTCAGCAAGACGCATGGCAAGTCCCCGGAGGACCACCTGATCTATGTGACCGAGTTGGAGAGACAGTAGCGTCCAGGTATGCAAGTGACTGTCGAACATTGCACTAAACGTCCCTGTACTGCACTAGGCCTGGCCTGAGCCTCTAAAATCAGTCTTTTCCTTTGTTGCTGAACTGCCTATCTGGACCTTGGTTTTTCTTACACATATTTTGTAGTTATATTTATATGCTCTTTGTCTGATCTGTGCATGTTATTTTTCTTTTTCTGTGAGTCAAAGTCTGACCTTTATTTTCAACATCTGTTCTTGATGTTAAGCTATCTTTTGTAGGAAATAGTGGGGCACACTACTCAGAGACATTATTTAGCAGTAAAGAAAGACACAAATAACAATGATAAAAAGACATCCTAAAATTACGAAGTTGCCATGACAATAAAGGTCACAGAACCTGGGAGTGTCAAATTTAACCCTTTGAGGACTGTAATCGCATTTCTGTGCCTTTCACTCAGAAAAAAAAAAAAAAAAAAGGCTTAAAGGCATTTCATTCAGATCAAAAGCTGTGTCAGACACAAAACTTATTTAATAATTAAAAAATGAGCTTTTATATGCAGAACTGGTTTGAGGGAAGCATGCATGCAGCTGTTGGGAGGTAGGACGCTGTCTGGGACTCAGGGGTTAGGCAGCCGCAACTTCACATGTTTAAAACAAAAAACAGAAAAGACACAAACAACGACAACAAATACCCCAGTCGCCACTATGCCCAAACCCTCTGGATGCTGAAAAATGCCACTTTTGGCAAAAAAAAGTATGCAAGCTATTATTTAAAAATGTGTAAAAATGCTGTTTCTTTTTTCCTGTAAAATACTGCGGTTTATAGTTATTTACAAATGTAAGCTTTGGTACAAGCTGACCTTTCTACAGCGTGCTGCATTGGTAAATGAAAAAAAAAAAAAAATGGGGCAAACGGTGGACTCCTTTCCTTGTAAATTGCCAGCATCAGCTTAAAAACTCCTGTATGTTACATACCGTACCATTTTAATCTATTCAACTTTCTTTGTACCTTCTGGCTGTATGCTTTCTCTTTTAACTTTTTATATTGTCATTTTATATTAAATTTCTGTGTATATAATGTAAAACCACAATTTTTGAATAAAATTTAGTTCCTGCCGCTTGATTTAAATAGAGAAATTTTACCGGCACCTGCATCTTTCCAGATGCATGTACTCAGAGGAACTATCAGACAAAAATAAATAAATAAAAACAGAGCAAGCAATGCACTATTAATTATACGTTTTGATGTTCTATCATTAATATTGTACAGTACATTTTGTTTCACACAATTAAATCCACTGTTTTCTCAAATGTAAAATAAACCCACATGCAGTTCTTGATTTACGTGGATTGTCATGTCGTCATTATTCTGCCTTCGAGATGTTATTTCAGCAATAAGAGGTATTGCTTATGCAATCAACCAATGGAAATTCTCTTCAGAATCATCATTTCATGATGTTTGTGCTGACATGCTTTGTTCACACAGCACGTATTACATTTTTAAAATGATAATTAAAAATTTTAACTACTGGGTGCCAAGGATTACCGAGCTTAGCCATTGAGTGAAGGCTGTGTTGTACCTAGATGAGCCAAGGTTCTTCCTTCAGAGAATCCTTTTGCACTGTTTAAAAATATTTGCCACGATCCTTTGTGTACATCTGGGGACTTCATGATTGAGGGTAGGTCTTGCTCCAGCAGCAAATACCTGGGGGACCTCGGAATTAGTTCTGTGTTGCTTCAAAGAGGAAAACCTAATTTCTGAGCTTTTAAAGATGTCCAATTGTTAAAACACCTGCCTACTCTTTTTTCCAGTGTTTGAGATGAGTCTTACTTCTGCAGACTGCTCTAGAGCACTGAGGGCTCTACCCAGGACACAGGACTCTGTCATATAAGTGCTGTGACCCTTGGCCCCTGAAAGTCCAGGACTCACTGCCTCGCTCCGTATTGAAGGAATCACTGACAGGGAGGCCCTCTGCCTCCCCCCACCCCCGAAGCATTTAATGACATGAGCAGGAAAATATCCTTTTCTACCTTTTTCTTAAATCTTCATAAAATTATATCCTGAGAAAGGACTTACACCACTCTGTTCAGAAGTGGCTAAGCAATTGTGATATTTTAATTATTTCCCTCGCCTTGCCCCGTGGCAGCGAGGATTGTTCTGTTTCTGTTAATGACTGGAGGAGGAGGACCAGGTCCAGGTGGGTCATATTTACACAGTCTTTTGTAGTAATGCAGCTGAGAGCCAGGGAGGTTTGCTGAATTTTTCTGACTTTTTTCACTGTTAAATAGCTATGTCCTTTAGGAGCTTCAGCCATTTAGACATTTCAGTTCAATTACTGGGTGATTATGTACTTTGGGCTCAAGGGGTGACAGAGAAGAATAACAATGAGGCCTATGGCAGTACTGTGGGTCTCTGCATAATAATCTTTTGAAGTTATATTTATTTTTCCAGAGACCTGCGGATATATGATTGTGTGATTTCACTCCTACAGTGGAAGGGTCGTGGAGCACAGGTGAAGGGGCATAATGAGAGGTGAGAGCTCCCGTGGCTGGGGTTGTGGGTCCAGTCCCAATGTGCAGCTAGCAAGTGATTGAAAAGCTGCTTGCAACCTGAGTTCTGATCATTAGAGGGTGGATGTGGAATTCAGGTTTTCCTTAATTTTTTTTTCTTTCTAACTCATCAACCGTATTACTATATTGTTATCGATCCTCATTCTCCAACCAGTGGATGGAAAACTAGATTATCTTAATAATGCAAATGATAATAATGAAGATGGTGATCCTAGTTAGTGTCTACTAGGGCTTACAGCATGCCAGGGGCTACCCTAAGTGCTTTACACACATGAACTCATTCATTCCTCACGTATGCAGTGGGTTATATTACTTTCACTCTCAGTTTACAGGTGAGGAGCTTGAGGACACCAGGATTAAGGAAGCTGCCCAAGGACACATGGCTCTTGATTGACAGCACTTGGGCTATGAGCCCCAAAAGCTTTCGCTGCAGGGCTCAGCTCTTAATCATCCCCGTTACAGGGCTTGTGATCTGCCTCAGGTGAGGATTTCCAATTTTGCAGCCACAAAGAGGCCAGGGAGTTTCCTCCAGGGCTGGGAGCCAGAACGAGGAGTGAGATGGTGCTGGTGGGCGCTGATGTGAGGGCTGCTGGGAGCAGATGGCCTTCCTCAAGTCGCCTCCATCTGTGACCCACATCAGATGGGTGGTGATGGCTCCATCCTCCATTGGATCCAAAAAATAAGTTGAACTGATGTTTGTTTTGAGTTTGTAACAACTCTAGTTGAATACAGGTATACCTAGTAATACAGAAACTCAATTTGTATAGATACAAATAGACAATAATCTGGGAGCACATTAGATACCCACAATTTGAAGATTTACTTTATACAAGTGTGTTAGTCTATTTTCTGTTGCTTTTAACAATACCTGAAATTGGGTGATGTATGAAGAAACCAAATTTATTTGTTACAGTTTTGGAGGCTGGGAAGTCCATGGTCCAGAGGGCACATCTGGTGAGGGCCTTCTGGGTGATGACTCTCCACAGCAACACAGGGTATCACACAGTGAGAAATTGCATGAGCAACAGAGAGCTGACCTGGTCACTTGCCCTCCTAATAAAGCCATCAGAACCATGCCCATTACCCCTATGAATGGACTAATTCACTCATAAGGGCACAGTCCTCATGATCTAATCATCTCTTAAAGGCCCCACCTATCAGATATACCACAGTTGGATTTCCTACCCTCTTAACACTGTTGCAATGGGGAGCAGATCTACATCTTCCAGAATGCAAGGACAAATGTTGCTGAGCATCTGGAAAGAGGTGGCCTCATCCCACCTTGCCAGTGGGGTACTCGGAAGGAGGCCAGGTGGAGGGAAAGTGCCTTCGAAGTCCAGCATCTTTGGTTAAACTGTCATTGTGCACATGCAAAAACAGGCCTATCTTGCATTCAATTTGCAGCTTGAGCCTTGGGTTTAATAACTAATCAAATATTTTTCCTTCAAATGTAGGATTTTTTATAGAATGCGGGTTGGGTGAGGTAGAAAGTGGCTTGTTTAGACAATATTTAAAGAGAGATAAAGCTTGTGAAATAATGGTGGGCAACAGTTTATGTAAGAGAAACAACCTTTCAGGAAGTGTGCACAAAAAAGTGAGAAAAAGCTTTAAAATTTATGTCTCTAAATTTCTGTAGTTGATAATCTTTAAAAAGCTGTTGATATTAGTATAAAACGTGTCAAAATTTATTCCAATTTTTCAGAAACCTGTAAATGCAAATAAAGGTTTCTGCTTTTTTCTGAGGTATAATTTCTTGTTATTTGCTTTATTATAATTTCTCTCAAGATGCTGCATACCATTGAAAAGTAATTATCAAATTATAAACTTAAAAGATATCAAAGAGTAAAATCTCTTTTGGAGAGAATTTGTAGTTTTTATATAATTTACATTCTTATGATAAAAGTGGTACATAGTCATTGCGGAAAACATAAAGAAAGAAATAGAAGTTAATTATTGTTTTCATCATTGTTAATATTTCAGTGCTAACATCTTTTTATCCATGTTTCTACAAAATAGGGATCACATTCAACATGTACCTTACTTTCTTTACGTGGCAGTAGATAATGCATATTTTCCTTTTTTACTAAATATTGAGAATTTTGAATCTTATTGGGACATACTATAATTTATTTAATTAATTCCCTATTAGTTGCAACTTTATTTTTTGGTGGCTGGCCTGCAAGGGGAACCAAACACTTGACCATGGTATTACAAGGTCACGCTCGAACCAACTGAGCTAACCAAACAGTACCTTTTCACAAATTTTTTTTTTTGTCAGCTGGCTAGTATGGGGATTGAACCCTGGACCTTAATGTTATCAGCACCACAATTTGACCAACTGAGCTAATCTGCCAGCCTAGTTAAAATTTGAAAAAGCAACATTTAAGTTCTTTTCAAGTTTTTACTATTAGAAATGAGCACAAAGAACATTCCACTCAATATTTTTGTGAATATTCCTATTTTCTTAAAACAATACCTAGAACTGAAACTTCTGCATCACATTATGATTTGATACATGTGTCCAAATTGCCCACAAGAAAGCTTATAGCAGCCTGTACACCCATGTACGTGAGAATGACCATTTCTACATATATTTGCTTTGTGAATACAAGGATTTGGTGTTTTTGTTTTTAATTTTTGGCCATTTCCACTAATTGGCCAATGTAATCTTGATGTTTTAGTTTGTAATATTTTTAATGTTTATGGCCCATTTATGTTATGTAATCAACTAGAAACGCCATAAACTTAGAACACTTGGATTAGTGTTAGAATATGAGAGAAGGGACCACTTCAAAAATCTATATCAGAAATACCTCCCATAGAGGAGGTTGTTCCAGAGGTAAAGTTCAAAGGTACTGCTAATAGAGAGCCTAATGTCTCTGACCCAAGTTTCTGATAGACATTGGTTAGGGGCCGAAGGCCGAAGGCAAGGATGGCCTGCTGCCTTGAATAAGATCAGGAGGTTCTTAAGAGCACAGGGCATTTGTTCTCTTATGCCCTGAGTGTTTTCACCAACAACTATTCTGAAGCTGACCAATAACTAGTCATTTTTCTTATATCACATAAAAGTATGTACAATATGACCTGACTGGTGTAAAACTTGCCTGATAACCTGTTAACAGTGTATTTTACTTTGAATAGATAGTAGAAGCAGTGGGCCCACATATATGACCACATTTTGTTAAAATAGTTGAAATATGGTGCACATCATATTTAGAAAGTAACTAAAAATGTATTTTTTCTGGTTGGAGAGAATGCATTGCTTAAAGGTGAATTTAAAAGGAAGTCTTTAAGACAGAAGCATTCTAAACAAAGCTGAATTCCAGAGATATTTTTCTTTGGAAGCTTGTTTGACTAAAAAATACATTAGTGGCTAGGGACTGGGGACAGTTACATTGGGAACACCAGTTTCTAAAATATGTAAATAAGGAAAATCCCTTTCTGCATAGTTGGGACCATTAACTGAATTCTTCCAGCCAACTCATACACAACTGAATTTCCTGGGGGCTGTTACAAAGCACAGATCAGTCTCAAGAGTAAAACATTTTTCTCCTTTCAGTAAATTTTTCTCTTTTCAATACATTTTTATGCATTTATACATTTTCAGAGTAATTTTTCCAGTTTTCTCCAACTGACTGAATAAGAATTTTCTTTTTGTAGAACAACAAAATATGTGGGTGTGTGATAAGTGCTATGTATAAAAGTAAGAAAGGTGGGAATTTGTGAATCCTTTTTGACCTGTGTAGCTTAAAATTATGTATTAAATCAGATTTCTAAGCCATAGCTTTCTGATAAATATCTCATGCCACTATACCCAATTTATATTGATTAATGATTGATCAGTTAATTATTATAGTTACCAATTCCAGCCTTGGCTCTAATGTCATTAAAGTTATGGAAAGCAAATATTTAGTTATGTTTTGATTTGTTAACTTTAAGAGAAAGTAGGGCCATAAATACCTGCATTTCATTTGTAATACATTTATAAATTAGTAAAATCTAATTTCCACTTTTAAAGCAATTTATTCTTCTCTGGATATTTCTGTCCTTATTCTTTTAGAACAATGAAATTCACAAATTGTTAACTTGGATACACAAAATTCCAGGATGGTGAGCTCAAATATTGGTTTTATTTAATGGAGTCATGGGTTTTTGCATTATTGAATGGCCTGGTAAATGACAACATCTCAAAACTGGATTGTAGATGTATTGATTGGGACATATTCCCTTTTCCACCATTCCTTTTATAAGTTAGTGGAAACCAATGGCATTAAAATCTGAAATAATCTGTAAGCAGAAATTTGACAGAAATGACTTTGTCCAAACTTCAGATTACTTCGAAAAACGTCTTTTAAATAGGAGAGTATTTAAAATGTCAATCCATTTTCTCAAATGTAACATGAAGATTTCATCTTTAAGTTCTGGGAAGATAGTTGGAAACTTACAGTATGTAACATCTTATTTGTTGTCATGGAAGCTTTGCAAAATCACAAAATTCTTTTAACAAAACAATGGAAGCTGGTGGAGGGGCGCTGTGAGTTTCCAGCACTCCATCTTCTCAGAAGAAAACAATACATTTATAAAAAGAGAGTCACAAAGTTACTATTTTCAGATGACCTCTAGCTATTCTTAACTTTTACTTTCAATAAAAGCATCCTCCGCTTTGCTGGAGACACTTAGACTTTTGAATTCCTTGTTACCTGCTTCCAGGGGATTTATAAAAAGAGAGTCACAAAGTTACTATTTTCAGATGACCTCTAGCTATTCTTAACTTTTACTTTCAATAAAAGCATCCTCCGCTTTGCTGGAGACACTTAGACTTTTGAATTCCTTGTTACCTGCTTCCAGGGGCTTACCTTTTTGAGAGTGGAATTCTATATCAGGAATAGAAAGGCTGAGGTTTCAGATACTGGCTTGGATGTCATTCCTTGTGCCAGTGGTTTCCATGTTAGGACAATAACCTAACTGCTTTGTTTTGACGTGAACAGATGCAGTACCTTTTCTAAAAGTGAGCTTGGCGGTGCACCTGCTCTGTGAGCTTCTGGCGGAGCACCTGGCTGCCTTCGTTTTTCCCACAGTGAGGTAGCACCGTGTCTCTTCCTGAGGGCAAATTTGGCCTTTCTTAAGCCTCAACTCCTCAAAGACAAAATAAACACTTTCCTCCTGTAGCAATAATATTTAGCCTCCTTACTGACCTTCCAAGCACTTCCTTCTTGAAAATCTCCACTTCCTAGCATCCTTCAGGTCAGCAAGGGGCTTCAGCATCGTGGAGAATCCAGGAGCACCGAGCCGTGGAGAGCAGGTAAGGGCCTTGCAGCTCTTCTTGGTCCACATGGTCCAACCCACGTGCAGGGCAGGAAGACGCTGCCTTCTCATGGCTGATAGGGAGAACAGCAGGAAAGCCCAGACTCAGGGGAGCTGAGGGGGCCGGCCCTGGACAGACAAGATGGGCCGGAGAATCGACTTGGGTGGGACCGGGATTGTGATTTCCACTGTGATTCTTAAAGGCCAGGGCCACTCTGCCATCTATATTAGGAAGGAGTGAAGAGCACACAGATCCACCTTAAGGACAGGGAGGGTGACTGAGACAGCAGTAGGCCACCAGTCCAAAGAAGCAGCTGGTTGAACGCCATGGCCGTGGTGGACATGACTGCAACCGCATGTCGCGGGTGGATGTCACCGAGGTTACACGTGGCTGGTGGACATAACTGAGTTTGTGTGTTGTGAGTGGACGTAACTAAAACGAAGCAGTTGGAAGAAGGAAAGGAGCAGGAACGAAGGTGACTGGTGGATGGGAGACCCAGTGACAAGGGTTGCGTTAGGTAGTTCAGAGATTTCATTTGGAAGAAAAACATCAGCAAAAGAAAATTGGAATGTGGCCTTTCTAGGGTTAAAGATCCTTAAGCTTTAGAGAGAATGTATAAAAGGAAATTTCTTTCTGAAATAATTTATGGAAATGCCGTGCTCCTTTGAAGGCTCCGTGTCACCGCGTGGCACTGCGCAGTGTTCTCTTTCTTCACCTGTCAGGCGAAGACCACCTCGAAGAGTCTCACTGCTGATTACTAGTTAATTGTCATTAATAAGTGACAACTGACATTATGGGGGCTTAATGCAGAGAGAACAGAAAAGAGCCACAGATATTCTAATGAGCTGACTCCTACGTGCCCTCTATTGTTGTCGAAAATGAGGAGCTGTCGTCATTGTTCAGGAGATGGGCTTCAATTGCTCTGGAAAATATTCTCTTTTAATTTCTTTATGCATAGACAGTTCCTGGTACTCTGTATTTCTCTCTCCCACCCCC
>NW_007737580.1:13624-14644 GCF_000696425.1 Galeopterus variegatus | reverse complement strand
TTGTTTTTGGTAAACTTTGCCCAAACAGAATTTGCTTGTTAAAATCCTTAATTTTCAGGACAATGTGCGTGTGGACTCTGAGTTCCCTCTTGCCTGTGTGGATGTGTGTGTGTTTATGCGTGTTTTATTGTGGTATTAGAGTAGAAAAAATAGTAAAAAACATACAGCATCTCTCCTTTCCCCGTCTACTCCCTGCAACCCTACCCCCAGCCTCTGGTGACTGGCATTCTGCTGTCTACTTCTGCGCCTGGATTATTTCACTTAGCCTAATATCCTCTAGGTTCATAGATGTTGTTGCAAATGACAGAATTTCCCTCTTTTTAAAGGTTGAATAGTATTTCATTGTGTATATATATCACATTTAAAAAAATAATTGACTATGTTAATTAGCCTGATTCGATCATTCCATAATGTATACATGGTCATGAAACATCATACCATACCCCATACATACAATTATTATATGTTAATTAAAAACAAAACTTAAGAAAAAAACATACAGCAAAATAATTTTTGTGTTCACTCGAGCCACCGAACCGTATTCTCTGTCTGTCAGGAAAGGGCAGGGGTTAGGGGTGTCTGTTGCACTGACTAACAGCTCTAATGCTGAAGATTTCCAAACAGGACCATGGCAGAATATTCTTGGAGAGAGCTCAGGCTGAAGCCAATAGGAACAAGATGTGTTGTTTTTCAAGTGCCAACACCTCCTAACAACAATTTTTCGTGCTATCAGATCATTTCACACTGTGCCATTCCACCTTCTCTCAAGTCTTATCACACAAATGCAGTTTCAAGCTGGATATTTGATGGCTGCACTGCCAAAGAGAAAAATCCTTTTTTTCTCTGCGCCGCTGTGGCAGACATTTCTGCATGTGATGGTAAAGCCTCTGCCCATGTTTATTTCTGTTCACTGGTGGGTTTTGGAAGAGTGGCAACGTTTTGGATTGCAGTGAGCAGCGGGCTCTGGCTTTGCCCACTTCAGAGTCAGCCCCCACTTCCAGATGATCCTAACAAGACAGA
>NW_007737580.1:4670-12732 GCF_000696425.1 Galeopterus variegatus | reverse complement strand
AGACAGAGATGGCAAGAGATGACTGTCCTTGCCTTTAATCAGCTCGTGGGCAGCCACACCATGCCGTTGTGTTCCCAAATTAAAACGTCATGTTCCCACGTTAAAACTGTCACACGTGCTGATGTTGAACCACACCGGGAGCATTGCACACATGTGTTGTTGAGTTTGTGGATGTGGTTCTCAGTTTTACATTGGATTTGCTTTGCTGTTTTATTTGAAAATGCTGGAGATGGGTCCCAGCTTGGTATCATGTATAACTGTGATCAGCACATTAATATCCTCACCTAAGCTTTGCACAAAAGTGTGAAAAAGACATGGTGAGCATGTACCAGGCATTAGATAGCATCCCTGAGTGGACACCGATCCATTGTTAATCAGTACTTTCTTGGCATCATGCTATTGTGGAGAGAACATGGGATTTAGAGGCTGAAGGCTACACTATTTCTTGAACCTCTGTTTCTTCATGCATCAGCATCATAATGGCACAAATATGCCTAATTACATAGTTCTCCTCTTTTATTTCTTGTTCACAAGAATATAATGAAATACATTTTCAAATGCCTCTTTTAAGCTGGTAAACAGGCAAATGCGATGGTAGATAGGTAACATTAATCCTATATTTAAGTTGGGAGAGTAAAACGTTAACTGCCTCATGGGGTTCACCTAGATTGGGGTGTCCTTTTCCATAATCACCAAAGTTCAGTTCAGTTAAAATCTGATGACTGCAACATCTAAGACATGAGCACTGGTAAAATCTGTATGTTCTGGGCAAGAAGGAAGTAAATTGTGGAAGATTTGGGTTGACTGTCCAAGGTAGAAACAAATAAATATATGGTTGGAGTACAGAATCACTATGTCCTTCACCTACTCCAACACAGACTTCCAAGGGAGATGTGCAGAGAGGGTTGCTGGCCAGTGAGCAGAGTTTAATACTTAGCGTTCTAACCATGGACCTTACTGGACTTGGCAGGTGAAATGGAGTGTGCAAAGGCCCAGAGGACTCCTCTGGTCTCATATAGAAACAGGTGGGAACCCTCTACTATGAGCTTCATGGGATTTCTGCTTGGGATCCTGGGGTTGGGGTCTGAAGCATTCCAAAGGAGAGGTAGACCCCAAAGAACCAGGAACTGGAGTCTCTTTCCTCCTTTAACAAAAGTCCTATTGAAACCCAGTTTGTGTATATTGCCTTGTCCCAAATCCAAACTCCTCTCCTTGGGCTGGAAGGAGGGGGGTGGAGAAAGTGCACGGCTGTCCCTAGAGTTTAGACGGCAGCCAGTAGGTGGCAGAGCGGTCTCCCTGCAGGGAAGACCTGCGCTTCCTTCTGCCATGTTGGAATCAGAGGGGCTTCAGTAGGCCCAGTGATCTGAATGATTAAGGAAACATTAGGTCATATTCAGGGACTGTTTTGATTGTTTCAGTTTTGGTATTTTGGTGATGTTCAGTTTATGTTCCAGAAACACGTATCCTTGAGTTACTTAGTTTGACATCTTTTAGACCAAATGTCCATTTCACTCCACCTTTATTGCTTCACCAGCCATCTGCATTTAGTTTACAGCCATTTCAGTCACTGCTTATCTTAGCTTCTTATCCTTGTCTTGATTTATTCATCCTTTCTTTAGCTCCACCAACCTCTGTCCACAAGTCTGTTGGTGAGCAGGTGCTCATCAAGTGTCCCCCAGTTGGCAGGTGGCAGTCTAGGTGTTCAGTATCACTGACTGATGATGACAGGCTTGTTCTCTGTCCTCACGCAGCTTCTAGCTAATTCATTATTTATGACCAGTTTCCAGATGCCTAGAAGCAAAGACATATTTTCCCTCCTAAAATCTCATTCATTCATATGTTTGTTCATTGAAACATTTGCTAATATTTTGATAAACATTAGAAAAAATATGAATAAAACTCTCATGGGTAAAATTATAATTTAGAGTGGACACAAAAAACTGGTCCAGGTACAGAGTAATTAGGGCATCGCCATGGGACACACACAGGGAGCTAGAGCACGCGGGAGCTTTGAGGTCTAGCAAAGGTTTCCCAAGGGAGGCAATTGTCACATATTTTGGTTATAGTTATTTAATTAGGTATAGATTAAGTTCATTGCAAAATCAGCTTTCGTGTCAATATTTCAGGAAATGAGCTTTATACCCCAAGTGACACTACTGTCACATCAAGAGCTGGGTGCTGTGGCAGCTGGGCCGTGGGCTTCGTGTCTCGCGATGGCTTCAGCATGGCGTTGAGCTTCATATCACTCCTGCTTCGTGGAGGAGTGAAGCGTCCGTTTTTTTGATCGTTTCTTTATTTTTCTCGCTCACCTCATGGATTCACTTCCCATTGCTGCACAACAAATGAACACACTCTTGGTGCTGTCAGCATCTCCTCGTTTACCTCAGGTTCTGTAGGTGGGGGGTCCGGTCTCCTGCTCAGGGGTTCACCAGGCTGAGGTCAGGCGTTGGCTCTGGCTGTGATCTCTCCTGAGGCTCAATGTCCTACTCCAAGCTCTGGTGCTGGTGGCATCCCGTTGCTTGTGTTGTAGGACTGACACCGTCAGCAATGAGAGGCCACCCCCTGTCCCTGCCATGGGGCTCCTCTGTACCATGACACTTTACCTCTTCAAGGCCAGTGGGAGAGCATTGTTGTTACGTCTGGTCTCTTTTAAGAGCTCACCTGATTAGATCAGGCGTGTGAAAGACAATTTCCTTCCACTCAAGGTCAGCTGCTGAAGGACCTTGATCACATCTGTAAAAAATCCCTTCACCTTTGCCAAATACAGTAATGTAATCATGGGTCCTGCCCACACTTCAGGGGAGAGGATTACCCATGGCAAGTACTACTAGCCAGGGACATGGTAGAATTCTGCTTCCATACCTGACGGGTCCATGACAGTTGAGTTCCTCTGGTACCTAAGATAAAGTCTAAATGCCCGGCCGTCACCTACGTGATGCCTACTGACTGTTTTGTCTTCTCTCCACTGTACAGAAACCCCTCCCGGCCCTTCTCTGTTCCTATGGACATTCTACCCTGACTTCAGTTCTTGGAGCGCTTGGTTGTCTCCAGCACCTGAGCCCTTTCTCCCTCCTCTTCTGCTGGTTCTCATATCTTGGCTTCAATGTTGCTTTCTCTGGGAAGCCTCCCTAAATTTCCTGCCCCCTCCTGAGGTTGGGTGCTCTTGTTCTGAGCACCTGAAAGGCCACACTTCTTCCCAGTGTCATCACCCCATTCCTCTTCTGTTGTTAGTAACGGTCTCTTTTCCCAGCTATACTGCAGACCACAGGGATACAGGTGGTTCCTCAGCAGCTAGCACAGGGCCAAGAATTTATTGAAATTGTTCCATGTGGATTGTTTTGCATATATGATGGCCTCCAGGTGGGAAACCGGGACAGCGGGTGCCCTTGGTGAGTGTGCACGCCCTTGGAGCTCTGTGTACATGTGTTGGGCTGTTTACAGATGAGTGGACCCTGGGTCAGGTTGGGGGACCTCATGGGCACCTTTGCTTGGTCCTCTCTTTTGGTCTCTTGTAAACATGTCCAGCAGTGCTACTGGCATGACCCATGTCCCTTGTCCTCAGCGGACCAAGCGGTCCTAGCAAAGGGGACAGTGCCTCTCTATCCCTGGGCCTCGTGAAGTACTTGGCCCAAAGATACTCAGCACATGTCCATGGAACACATCAGTCCCGGAGGGCAGTTTAGGTTGACAATTAAGAGTGTTGGTTTTGGAGTCAGGCCAACCCTGTGTCAAATCTTCTTTATCCAAGTGATTAGCCACGTAACCAGGCAAGTTCTGCAACCTCTTTAAGACTCAGTTTCTTCATATGAAATTTGAGTCTGACAACAGCATCTCTTTCTTCAAAAGAGTTGATGCAAGGATTAAATGAGATAATAAACATAAAATGCTTGGCACAGACACTGGCCCGGAGTAAGTGTTCAATAGGTGGGAGCTATAATTATTTGCAAAAATAAAGCCTAGCATCTCTGAGCTGACATTCTATGTGGGCATCATCACTAATCTGCAACAGTAAGTATTGTATCTAAAAGTTTAGTTATCTCCTGGGAGAAGTGGTATAGGTCAAGTCAGGAAGCAAAAAGAGAGCTCCACATGGGCTGTATTTAAAGCTTGGAAATCAGAATCAGGAAAGAAGTCACTTGACCACAACTTCTGATGGCCATCTGCGTGAGGAAGGATTCTGTTGGCCACAATGATCTGAGGACAAGGGGAGAGTAATTTGTTTTTGAAATAAGCTGCAGTTGTATTTTGTCAAATACACAATAAAATTCTTCCAGTCCATGGCTTAAAAAATATCTTACAAAAGTTACAGATGCATCTTACATGCTGATAATTGTTGGTTCACAGAGCATTTATAATTACAATATAACTACATTTTAGCTAAATAAATGCGAGATTGTTACACCTGATGTCGGTTAGCAAATTTGGTCAACAACATGGTTATTTCAGTGACGGTGGGGACAGAGTGTGCATGGCTAATTGGAACCTGCAGCTCAGACATCAACACCGTGTTTGAGCTCATCCTGGTGCGCTGTGTGCAGCTGGGCTGCGGGGCCACGACTCGGGGTGGATGGGGCACCAGACATGTTCCTGGAGAGGCTGGCATGACTCACTGCCCCGACTGCTTCCTTTCCAAGATGAGTAGCTCATGGCTCTACACCGAAAAGCCTTATTTTCTGCCAGTGGAGATTTGGGGATAATAAGCTTCCCTTTGTTAGGACACTGATTTTTGTCAAGATATTTTCAAAACTGTCCATTTGGGGAGAGAGTGAGGTGGGAAAATACGTACAGGTTGTAGCTGTTCTGCATGGGGAGGGGTTAGGTAGAATTTCGTAGCAGAGGCTTCCTTGGGTTTCTTTCCATTCGGTAGCTGCTGTTTTGATTAGCCTGTCCTTTAGGCTATCATTAGTGTCTTTTGGGAGAAAGTATTCTGTCCATAAATATGAAAATCAGCCCATAATTGACCCTTGGACTGAATTTGTTTCATTAGATTTTGCATTGAGAAAGACACCTATGTGGGGACCTGTGTGTGAAGCCAGCTGATGGTGTGGCACACACTTGACTACAAAGACAGCCCTTGCCAGGCACTGCATTCGGGAGGAAGGAGGGAGGAAGGAGAGAAGGGGGAGCAGGTTTCCTTCCCCCCACCCCCAGCTGTAAGCCCAACTGGGCATAACTCAGATGCTCCTGCCCAGTATAAACCCTTAATGCTAATTAATCTGAAGGCGCTGGAAGAGCCAGTCATAAGAGCCGATCAGCATGTCCAGCCCAGTGTCATTAGAGCCCCACTAGACGTACCTGGGGAGGTCAGTGTGATGGAATCTGTTAGAGATGAAAGGTGCAAAATGACGCAGAACCAGCATGCAGAGGCCGCAGCCTGGGCTTTACACGAGCCTGCTCACCCCAGGCCAGTTCTCTGTCCTGCAGGATGCACTGCTTGGTGGTCGTCTGGCCCTGTGTGCAGCCACAGCTGTAGCGTTCTGCTGCACCACCAAAAGGGTTTTCCATGCCCAAAGGGCGCAGGAGGTGCGAGGTCCTGAGTGTCTGCCCTCCCCAGAAGCAGAGCAGCAGTGGGTTCAAAGTCAGTGCTGAAGCTGCTTGGTGATGGACTCCATTGGGAATCTGGACCCTGGAGTTCGTTAGGCTGGTGATGGGCACCTCTGCTGCGACAAGCTGGATTTCAGGGGGCCTGGAGTGCCGCCTCCAGCCCCGCCTGTCTGCCTGGCCTTGCGGCTTCTCCTTTGCACCACAGGGAAGTGAGAAATACAGGAAGATGACATCTTTAGGACAGGAGGAACACNGTTGTGTGTATACACCACATTGTGTGTATCCATTCATCCATCCATGGACATTTGGGTGGTTTTCACCTTTTGACTATTGTGAATAATGCGGCTATGAAAATAGGTGTACAAGTATCTGAGTCCTTCCTTTCGATTCTTTTTGGGAATATACCCAGAAGTACAGTTGCTGGGTCATATGGCAATTCAACATTTAACATTTGGAGGGACAGCCACGCTGTCTTCCAGTGGCCACACCATTGTCCATTCCCATTAGAAATGTACAAGGACTCCAATTTCTCCACATCCTCATGAATACTGTTATTTTTCATTATTTTAGATAATAGCCATCCCAATGGGCATGCAGTGGTATCCCATTATGGTTTTGATTTCCATTTCCCTGATGGCTAGTGATGCTGAGCATCTTTTCATGTGCTCACTGGCCATTTGTATGTCTTCTTTGGAGAAATGTCTATTCATGTCCTTTACCCATTTTGAATTGAGTTGTCTTTTTATTGAGTTGTAGAAGTTCTTTATATATTCTGGGGGTTAATTCCTTACCAGTTATATTTTGGTGACGTACCAAAGAATCATTGCTAAATTCAATGTCATGAAACATTTCCTCTATGTTTTCTCTTAAGAATTTTATGGTTTCTTTTATGGCTTCTTTTAAGAGCTCTTATGTTTAGCTCATGTTTAGGTCATTTTGAGTTAGTTTTTATATATGTGTAAGGCAAGGGTTCAATCTATTCCTTTGCATCTGGATATCCACTGGTCTCAGTACATTTGTTGAAGAGACTGTCCATTCCATTGAACAGTCTTGGAAGCATTGTCAAAAATCATTTAACCATAATATGTGATGGTTTATTTCTGGGCTGTCTACTCAATTCCATCGGTCTATATATCTGTCCTTGTGCCAGTTCCACACTGCTTTGATTACTGTAGCTCTGTAATAAGCTTTGAAATTAGAAAATGAGAATCCTCCAATTTTGTTCTTTTTTCAAGATTGTTTTGGCTATCCCCTATGTTTTTGATTATCAAACTCCTTTTCCCCAGACCCATTAATATCTCACAGGTAAATAACTTATAGAACCACATTTTGGGCAACTTTACTTCAAAAGTATTTACTGCGGATTGAATGTTCCCCCCAAACTCATAGAAACTTGACCCCCATTATAACAGTGCTAAGAGGGTGGGAAATCCAGTTGTTATACTTGAAAGGTGGGGCCTTTAAGAGGTGATTAGATTGTGAAGACTGTGCTCTTGTGAATGAATTGACCCATTCATGGAGTGATGGGTGTGGTTCTGATGGCTTTAGAAGGAGAGTGAGTGAGAAGTTAGCTCTCTCCTGCTCAGCCCATTCTTACCATGTGACACCTTGGTCACCATATGACTCCACAGAGAGTTCCAACTCAAAACAAAGCCCTCACCAGATTTGTCCCTTGGACCCTTAGACTTCCCAGCTTCTACGACTGTAAGAAATAAATTCCATTTCTTTATAAATTACCCCATTTCAGATATTCTGTTATAAGCAATAGAAAATAGACTAATACAGTATTTTTTTTCAGCTTAGGTATAATTTGTTTTTTCAAAGTCTCTAAGAAAACTGTCCACCCATATATGTTCATTTGACATAAGAAAATGATGGCCCAGACTGTTTAAAAAAATGGAGGTAAGTTGAATGTTATTCTTGTCCCTGGAAACATTGCTGTGTGAAAAGTGGAGCCTCTTTGCTAACCTTTGGGTACAGTGACTTAACTTTTCTGTGCCTCACCTTCTTCCTTCCTCATTTGTGAGGCTGGGTGGCAGCCTGTTCAGGATGTTGTGACAATTAATGAAATAGAATATGTAAAATGCTTTGAATACTTTGAAAGAAAAGTGTCATGTACATTCAAGGAAAAGTACTAGTACAACTCCTGAATCAGTGCAAACATAAGTTTTCTCAAATTATTTTATGGAATACTGCAGGTGGCACATTCTCTTTTCTAGAAATCCTGAGATTACCTGAAATCTAGGACAAGCACCCTTACTATAAATTATATTGTGAAATTTAGTTATAAAAAATACCATCGAAAGCAAATCAAACATGAATTGCATCTTCTCCAATCCAGACATCGAGCATTCCAGGCTGCAGTGCTGAGGTATGGAAGAGGATCTGTCACTTTATAAGTCCACTTGGATACCTAGCTTCCTCCTTAATGTTTTATTTAAAAAATTTTAAAGTCATACATATACATAATTTTAAAAAGCAAATAGTACCATAAGGAACTATTTATCATGGGGGGGGG
>NW_007737580.1:2720-3470 GCF_000696425.1 Galeopterus variegatus | reverse complement strand
GGGGGGGGGTGTTGTATCCCTCAGTCACCTCTACAGTTTCCTCATCCCAGTGACAACGATTTTAAGTTCTAGATACTATATGGTATCTTTCTACTGTGGATAAAAACATTGCTGCCATACACACACCTCTCCGCCCTCTCCACCACATCTACACATCCCAAGCCACCACTCTCCCAATAGAGCCATATGGTATTTTTTTTTTTTTTTGGTTAGATCAATAGTCTACTTCTGCATTACTATGACTTTGAAAATGTTATTTAGAGCTGAACCATGTGGTGTAATAGGATTGCACTTTTTTCTTGTATAATTTTTTGTTCTCCTGGTGTTTAAATTTCTATATTTCTATTACTGTTTCAATGTGAAAGGATTTGGCAAAGTTGATTATTCCCATTTTCCTGATGCATTTTCTGTACTCAGCTTTTAAGACTCCACCCTCTGGTTTCTCTTTGTTTTTTCTCAGCATCCTTGCTGGTTCCTGCTTTCCACCTGGCCTCTCAGCCCAGAGCAGCCCAAGGCTCAGTCCTGGGTCCTCTTCCCTCTTGTCATAAGTCTCATTGTCTTGGTGATCTCATTCCTTCTCATGGCTTTAAACACCGTGGATGTGCTAACAACACCCAGATTCATGTCCCTGTTGCAGACCTGGCTCCTGACTCAGCCTCTTGTGTGCACCTCTCTAGGTAGCCCTTCTGCTTGGATGGAGTATGAGTTTGCTAAGGCTGCCCTAACAAAGCACCACAGGCTGGTGGCTTT
>NW_007737580.1:0-1479 GCF_000696425.1 Galeopterus variegatus | reverse complement strand
CCTGTGTGACATGGCCCTTGCTTCTTCTCCTGATACCTGTCCCCCCCAGTCTTCTTAGAAACACCAGCCTCTTGCAGCTTCAGGTTTGTCTGGCATGGTCCAGCCTCAGGGCCTTTGCACTGTAAGTTCCCTCTGTCTGCAGTGGTCTTCCCCAGGATGCCTTTCCCACCAGCTGCCCTGTCTTCTTTGGTCGAGGAGACCCAACCTGACCATATGCTTGAGAACGTACCTCCTCCTGGACACTGCCTCCCACCCCCACCTATAGAAGTCCAGTTTCCTTATTGCTTCATAGATGAGTTTTACTGTTGTTCTAATTGATTCTGGAATCTAGATTCAAATAAAATCCATACCTTGCAGTTGACTGATATGTCCCTTAAATATCTTTTAATGTATAAATTGCCCTCTCCCCGTACCTTTTTGTTTTCTCTGCAAAGTATTCAATGAAGAAACTGGGTAGTTTGTCATTAGAGTTCCTGCCCTATGGATGTCGCTGATCACATCCCCATTGTGCCCTCTGATGTGTCACTTATGGTTTCCTTTAGTTTCTGTAACTGGGTAGCTAGATTTAGAGTCTGGCTAAAATTGAAGTTTATTTTATGTCTATGAAAGCAAATATATGATAGTCTTTTTTCTCCCTTTTGCATAAAAGTATGAAATTGCTTCTTCAACAGACTTTCAAATAATTGTCCTGTTTTGGATCCACTCTCACCCCACATCTGGGGGCTCCCATACCTTTGGTCGGGGGTAGCCTGGGCTACAAATCAGTGTGTGCTGGGCTTTCCCCACCACTGGCTTGTGTCCGTGTTTTGGGTCTGCTAAGTCAGTTGTCACTGCTCCGTCTGCTTTACAGCTGCTGACATCATCCACTGTCCTTGTCCCAGTGGGTTTGTGTTGTCCCTCTTGCTCTTCCATAGCTCTCTCTCATGCTAGGGTGGTTTCAGTAGGGAGAAAATGCAGACATGTAGGCTTAATCCACCACCTTTAACAGGAAGCAGCTCCCTCCTCGTCTGTCAGCATTCCCTGAGCAAGTGCCACTTGTCACCTCCTGGAAGCAACCAAGCACCTCCTAGATCTGCCAAAGACCTTCTGCCCCTTCTGCTGGCCCTGCCTCCAGGTTTTCGGGCTGTGGTCGCCTCCCTTCCTTCCAGGAACTCACGCAGGCATGTGGAGAAGGCTTCTTCAGCACTGCCAGCTCAGTGGCAGGAGAACTCCCGTTTGTCTGTAGTGGCTGTTGTCTTGTTTTCGGGTCGCTTTGTTCATGCCTCTCTTGATTTTTCCAGCCAGTCATTAGAAGTTTATAGACCTTTTGCTGAAAAATCCTTAGATTTTTTTCCCTCTACGTCTAATCACGACCCTACTCCCAACCCTGACCCTAGCCAAGGCATATAGACCTGGGTTTTCCGGTTTGTAGTCTACTTAGGCATTATATCCACTTATTTATCTGTCATTTTCTATTCTAGAAGCCTCTGTGTACAAGTA
>NW_007737579.1:80728-82222 GCF_000696425.1 Galeopterus variegatus | reverse complement strand
ATAAAATAGATTTGTAATAAGAGTTATGTGAATGTGGACTCTCCTCTCTTTCTCAGAACGTCTTACTATACCGCGCTCGCCTTCTTGTGATCTGCTGATGTCATGACCGAGGCAGCGGGATGGCGGGAGATTTTGTCACGCCACTCGGAATGGTGTACAGTTTGAAACTTATGAACTGTTTATTTCTAAAATTTTCCATTTAGTATTTTCAGACCAAGGTTGAAAGCGGGTAACTGAAAGTGAAACACAGAGAAGGGGGGGATTAGTATATTCACTGTATTCATTGCCAGATCCAACTCCAGAACATTCCATTACCTGTACCCATCCACAGTCCTCCCCATCCCCACAGCCTACCCCAGCCCCTGTGTGATTTCTTTAAGTGAACACCACCATCATCGAGGCTTCCACACATGTCCTGAGTGTCTGCTGAGGGCCAGGCTGCGTTGACAGGACCACCCTGGCTGCTGTGTGGAATGGACTGTTGGGTGGGGGTTGAAGCAGGAAGTCCTGGTGGGAAGCACAAGAGCTTGGAGTCCAGGATGGGTGGTGGGGAGGATGAGAGGAGGTGAGTTCTGGAGGCATCTGGCTTGAGCCTGCATGATTTACCGACAACTCGGAGGTGGGGTGGGGGAGAAAGGGAGGATTCAAAGGGGACCCCAACTGGGGGATGAGTTGCCAGCAGCTAGGAGTGGAAGGTTGAGGCTGGAGCTGGATCTTGTGGGGGACGGCTTGAGCCTGCATGAATTACCGACAACTCTGAGGTGGGGTGGGGGAGAAAGGGAGGATTCAAAGGGGACCCCAACTGGGGAATGAGTTGCCNGATGAGAGGAGGTGAGTTCTGGAGGCATCTGGCTTGAGCCTGCATGATTTACCGACAACTCAGAGGTGGGGTGAGGGAGAAAGGGAGGATTCAAAGGGGACCCCAACTGGGGGATGAGTTGCCAGCAGCTAGGAGTGGAAGGTTGAGGCTGGAGCTGGATCTTGTTGGGGACGGCTTGAGCCTGCATGAATTACCGACAACTCGGAGGTGGGGTGGGGGAGAAAGGGAGGATTCAAAGGGGACCCCAACTGGGGAATGAGTTGCCAGCAGCCAGGAGTGGAAGGTTGAGGCTGGAGCTGGATCTTGTGGGGGACAGCTTGGCCTGCTGGAACATGCTGAGCTTGAGGTGCCTGTTGGATGTGCATTGGAGGAGATGGGTCTTCAATCCATGGTCCTGTACAAACCATACGATAGCCCACCCAATGAAGTTATAAACAATCCAAATGGTAAGAGAAGTGCCATGCTGCCCAGGCCGGAGGGAAGGGGGTCTGAGGGTTCAGTGCCTATTTCTAGTCTTTGCATGTATAAGGAGTCGGCCAGTTGCAAGATTCTCCTAAAATTTCCCCCAAATTCATATCCATCAAATTTAGAATGCTTTGGGGCTGGCCCGGTAGTGCACTGCTACAGTGCGCCACTTGGGAGCGCGGTGGCGCTCCCGCCGAGGGTTCGGATCC
>NW_007737579.1:47314-79835 GCF_000696425.1 Galeopterus variegatus | reverse complement strand
CAGACCAGTTCCCGCTCACTGGCTGAGCGAGGTGCGGGAGCAACGCCGAGGGTTGCGATCCCATTGCCGGTCCCGGTCCGGTACGGGCGCGACACTGAGGGTTGCGATCCATTGCCGGACACAAAAAAAAGACAAAAAGGAAATTTAGAATGCTTTGTGTGGCATGCGGAAATTTTAGTCCATTTGGAGAATTTTTGCACAAGTAGACGCATTTCTGTCATTTTACCTCTCTTTGACTATCTTTAGGAAGTTTTTAGGAAAGTTAAAGAGTAGTGTTCTTTTGGCATAAAACAAAATCATTCTCAAAAGTTAGCAAAGTAGGGAAATGTATGTAAAAATGCTTAAATGGGGACACCTCATCATGTCCTGCATTGGATGCTACAAATGTCCTAAGCCCAGGTTGCTCCCCATGCACACAGAGGTGGCACAGCAGCCCAGGGACAAAGACTTTAGTCCATGGCTGCCCAGGGGGCTTAGCTCTGTGACCTTGAGCAAGTGGCTTGCCCTTCGTGGCTGGTCTGGTAAGACAGAACAAGAATAGAGTTCCCTCAGGGCTGTCACCCAGCAACAAGTTCCCGCAGGGCAAGTAACTGCCAGCTCTTCTCTCCACTGGGCAGATCATCCTGGAAGCAAGTTGTAGTTCACAGGACAAAGGCGCCCATCTGAAGATGGACCACCCCCAGGCTTGTGGGATGGATTTGTCCTGGTCACTCTGCCCTGAACCACCGTGCGCACTGCCACACTCTCTGCTGGGGCCTGGGTCTTGCCTCATGTCCCCTCCCACCCAGCACTGCTCTCTGAGGCCTTGGAGCCTTGTGGTCAACACTTGTGAAAGTCACAATTTTGGTGCATTTGACAGCTAATCCTGATCCTTTTACCCCAAACATGTGCCTGGGAGGCCCTGCTGCCTGCAGAGCTTGCACAAGCATCCGGGGGGCCAGCCTCATGCTCTCCATGCTGGTGGGGGCCATGAATGGCCAGAGTGGAGCACCTTTCCAGGGCAGGATGTTATTAGAACATGCCTGGGCTCCTGGGACCATTTGAAAGGGACGAGGATGTTTTGAGCAAAAGTTTGCCTGTGGATTTGAGTTTTTGTGCAAGAGAGAGAGTCCTCCTCCCACCGTTGTTTCAAACCATGCTCATAGCCTGGGAACACAGCTCTGGCCCAGGCCCTGGTGGGGAAAGGGACAATCTAGACCTTCCCCCAGGTCAGGCACTTCACAGCTCCCTGCTGGTGGTGGCTGGCATTTGACAGGGTAACCTGAAGTGAGGAAGTGTCCTTTCACCCACCAGCTGTCAGCCTGGAGCAGGTGCCTCCCCTGAGGACCTGTTTCCTCTTCTGTACCCTGGGTGGGCACCAGCGCAGACGATGGCTCAGGCCGATGCTCATCTCTGTCACCTGCCTCTCCCCTCTGTTCCTTATTCTGAGCAGTTTGGGGAGCAGGGGTCTGGTCACCATCACTGCATGAAGCGGATGGAGAGCACCACCGTGTGCCCGTCAGAAGGAAGGGGGCTTCCTGGGCTTGTGGGTGCCCGGCAGTGTCTGTATGTGTCTGCCCGCCTCCTAGGACTCAGGCACATCCATTCATTCCACAAATACCTACTGAGTGTTGATTGCAACTCCCTGCCCTCATAGAGCTTATTTTCCAGTGAAGGAAGGCAGATGGTAACCATGATAAATAAAAGAAAAATGTCGTATGTTAGGTGGTGGTAAGTGATGCGGAGAAACTTAAAGCAGGGGAGGAGGCCAGGAAGTCTGGGTGGGTGGCCTGATGGCTTTAAAAGGGTAGTTAGGGAGGGCGACATATGAGCAGCAGCATGGAAGAGAGGAGGGAGGAAGCCGTGTGGAAACCTGGGGGAATTACCTGTGCAAAGGCCCGGGGGTGGAGCCTGCTTGTTTGTTTAGGAAGAGTGAAGAGGTTGGGTCCTGTGGGCAGATGGAGGGTGGGTACAGATTGTGTAGGGACTCAGAGACCATGGTGAGCACTTGACGCTGAGAAGAATTGGAAGGGGGCCAGGGTGGAAGCAACAAGGTGTCAGGAGCTACTGCAGCCATCCAGAGGACAGAGGCTAGTCCAGGACATTGGTGTGGCTGGTGACGGTACTGGGAGTCTGTGGATTTCACAGGTGGAGCCAGCATGGTTTCCGTAAAGGGTGTGGGGGCCAGGGAAGGAGGATTCAGGATGTTTTGAAGCTGTCGCCTAAGCAAGTGGGATGGGAAGGCTATGGGGACAGAGAGAGCAAGCTCTCCAGTTCCACATATCAGGGCACCCATGTTGGGTCTCTGGTTCTGTGGGTCTCAGAGGTAGAGGGAACACCGGAGGCCCTGTGGAGACTCACTTAGAGGCACCAGCAATGTCCAGGGGCCAAGTGCTGTTTGCTTGGGGTTGGTGAGGAGGATATGCTTGCCCTGGCTGCTGCTGGGTCGCTGGAGCCCAGGCTGTGTCTGTCTGCATGTCTAGCCCCTGCTCCCTGCTCTGTACAGTCTGATTTCTGTCTTCACAGACCCACATTTTATGTTTTGCTGGGATTGTGTGCATTTTCTGAAAGCCATCTCAGATCCTTCAGGGACCAGGTGGAGAAAGGCTTCCCTGAGCCCATGGGGGTGGGTGATCCTGGGGTGAGGATGTGGTGGGAACCCACCCCCTAACTGAGAGAAAACTTTAAGTGACTGTGGGCAGTGTGCGTGGTGACCAGTGCGCAAGTGTACAGGGGTTGGGAAGGGCCAGGTGGCCTGGCTGCAGCATGTGGAGCCAGCTATCAGTGGAAAGTGACTCTAGCAGCTTGGAGAGGCTGGAGAACCCCTGACCCTGGGGCAGGCCTGACCCTAGGAGCTTGGCCATTTTCCTACTGTCCACACTCCCAGGGCCAGCATGGAGCTGGGGTGGAGGTTTTAACATTGCCAGCACCCGAGTCTCTCACAGTAGACCAGGTCAACCTCTGGCAGTTTTCCATGCCAGTCCAGCCTTGCTTGGCTGTTCCCTGCTGGGCCGCTCAACCCACTGGTCACCATTTGCTATGCAGTGGGCCAGTAGTTAGCGATGAGGAGTGGAGCATGGGCATTGGCTGGGGATGTCGGTGCCCACCCCCTTGCACTCCCATTTTCTTTCTTGGGTCAGGAATCACGTGGGGGAAGCAGCTGGCCCCTGGGAACTGCACTTGACCAGCTGCCAGGTAGCAGTTTTGCCGATTTGTGAGTTGCTGGAGTGGTTTGCATTTCCCTCAAACATTTTTCCTAGCTGTGCCTAGGGAGGGGGGCAGGCTGCCCGTGTGTCCTGCCAGCAGGTCATCTGCTGGCACAGCAGCACACGGAAAGCCGAGAGCCCGAGCCCTCCCTGGTGGGCTGGCCCCATGGATGGCTGTTGAATGGAGGGTAAGTGACTAACCGGGGCCCTCCTGGTTCCCAGGGAGCCACACCTCTGCTCCTGAGGAGCGTTGCTGAGAAGCAGGCTGTATTTTTAGCCTCAGGAACACATTGCAGGTGGCAGCCTGTGGCCTGTGGCAGTTAGCGGGCAGGCTGTTGAAGGCGGTTTTGCAGAGTGGCAATGATGGGAGCCTGTGCTGTGGGGCTGGCAGGTCCAGGCCTCATCCCACTCGGTGCAGGGCCGGGAGCAGGCGGGGGGCGGGGAGGAGCTCTGCTCCGCCCGCCTCCCCTGAACCGCTGTGTCAGCATGGCCTTCAGTGGGGCTACATGAGCATGGTCCTGCACTGCATTCTTCCAGAGGGGTTGTGCAAGTATGACCCCCATGGCGACCTCTGCATTTCCTTTCTGGGGGGTTCCTAGATGAGTCTGAGGGGAAGGACTCATCTAGGAACCCCCCCAGAAAGGAAATGCAGAGGTTGCCCCCTCCACAGGCAGGCACTTCTGGTGGCCCCGTGTCTGTGAAATGAGAACTATTGGAGCATGGGGACTGATGCTCCACTTGACCTCAGCAGCCTCTTCCGCGGCTGCTTCCCTCCTGCTGTAGCCTGTTGCCGTGACCCCCAACCCAGTGCTCTCTTCCCATCCTTCATCAGTGCAACGCCTTGCATTTGTCCTCCCCTTTCTTTAAGGCTGTGTTTGAGAGTTTGCTGGCCTGTAGTGGCATTTCCAGTCTATGAACTGGAAGGCCCCTGGAGGAAGCAGAAGCCCTAGGAGGAGCAGGAGCGATGGTCAGGAGCATGACAAGGCTGAGAACAGTGTGGTTATTGTTGGAGTTTAGGGACACCTCCCTGAACCACCTTAGTTGGGTTTTGAAGAATGAATAGTTTGCTAGGAAGATTATAGAGGAAGAAAAACGGAATGGCTCAAACATGGGCCTGGAGGAGGTGGGCACACATAGCACGGGGCCCTGGGGTGCAATGGGGCAAGGCGGTGGTGCGCAGGGCCTGGGCCTGGTTCAGGTTCGATGCCTCCATATACCCCACTAGTGTCCTGGGCTGGGCGTGCTCTCCTCATGCCCACACTGCAGTGGGGACAGGTACAGGCGTGGTCTGGCCTGGGTTGTCCCCAGATGGCGCTCCACCCTTGTCCTGCAGTGTCTGAGTGGGCTGACGGGGTCAGGAGTAAATGCTTGGACTGAGGAGGCCTCCAGCTGGGTGGCTGATTCTGTGGGCAGGACACACAGGCCAGAAGCAGGAGCAGGACAGAATGCAGCCGCCATTGACGTTGAAGCTCAAGGACCCTCTTGAGTTGTGGGGCTCAGCTGCCTCCTTTGACACAGGGAAGAGGAGGGTGAGAAGTGCTGTGGGCAGGGCTGAGGGTGGGGCCTGAGCCGCAGTATCTCAGTGTGCCCATCATCCTTCAAGGCAAGGAAACTGAGGCACAGGCAGGTTACTTAGTCGTCCTAGGCTGTAAGTGGCAGAGCTAGGATGTGAACCAAAGTGTCTGTGTCTGCAGCTCAGTTCTGTAAGGAAATCCAGCTTGTGGCTGACACAAGGTTGGCATAGGCTGCAGGGGCTGTGGCTGAGTGTGGACGGCCATCAGCTCTGAGGAGGAAACGTGCCACTTGCTGATCTGGGTGGCTCATGCTGGGCACCAACACATGCACAGCATCACCCTTTCCTTAAAGGGCTTCTTTAGTATATTTGGTAGGATTTCCCTGCATGTATGGCACACACACTTCTAAGATAAATGACCCAAATTACAGCAAGCTCTGAATCTCCTGTAGCATTTTGCTACTTTGGAAAAATAAGCTGGAAACAGAACCTTGATGAATGTGCTTCATTTCCCATCAGAGCAAATTAAACCTGAAACATTAATGGCACTGGGTTTCCCGTATCTTCCTCCGAAAGGGTTTGAGACACACATTCCCCAAGCTCAGCAGGAGCCGGCGGCCACGCCTGCACCAGGAGTTGCTGCACGGCCGACCTTTGGAGTGAAGGTGAGGCCTGCCGGAGAACCCGGGAGATCCCGAGCCCCTCAGGACTTTGCTTTTCAAAACGTTCCCCTGCTCTGGAGAATCTTGGCGGTCTGATCCCATGTGGAGCTGTGTCTGAGTTGCTGGCTGCCTGGGCTCAGAGCTGGCTGTCCTGTCCCATGGCGGTTGGTGGTGGCTGAGATCCTGCTGCTCGGTCACTGGCGCCGCTTGTGTTCTTTTCCCTGTCGGTCTCCTGAATACTCAAGCGTCGCTGAGTCTCACGTGGGCACACTACCGCAGAGGCTAGGAGTGTCCTGCGGGTGACTGGGAGCCTTCTCGCCCTCTGGAGACTCCAAGTGAGTAGGACGCGTGGCGGTCCCCACTGCTCTGCTCCTGATATGCCATTCACTGTGAGTCTGGCTGCCAGCTCAGTGGGGCCATGAGACGGAGAATACCTGCCATGGCCCTTGCCTTTCTCTGACAACAGCTTAAATCCAGCTATGCTAAGCTTTTCATGTTTTCTGCTTTACATCTATTGAGGAGAAAGACAGGAAGGAGAGCAGGTGTTCCTAGAGGACAAATGGCCAGATACTAGGCAGTGCGTTTCCTCTGACCCCTCAGCCTCATCTCAGAATCCTGGCCTGGTGCCTTCTCTCTGCTGCACCGAGAGCCTCCAGGCCTCCACGTGGTGCTCTGCTGCTTTCCTGGGTGGCCTCCCTTCCCATTAGGGTGCCCATGGCGCCCAGAGCATCCAAGTGACCAGGAGGCAGGGGCCTGGCAATAACAGGTCCCAGATTGTTTCCCACGCCAGGCCACTTGCTGTTGACCCAGGTGGTCAACACAAGCCTGGGGTTTGGGCAGGGCCTTCCTCGGGGGGCAGTGGGTAGGGGAGCCCAAGACATAATGGCCACTGCAGAAAGTCCTCACAAGGGGACTGTGTGGGCACTCGGGCTGAGGGTGTGTCACCTCAGGGGTACCTCCTGCTGGGGAACACAAGTGACCAGGCCTGGAGTAGTTTCCTAGGGCAGCCAGAACACAGATGGGGGAGGGGGGGTGCGTAAACACCAGAAACTTACTGTCTCACAGTTCTGGAGGTAGAAGTCCCAGATGGAGGTGTCGGCAGGGTTGGTCCCTGGGGAGGTTGTTAGGGAAAGTTCTGTCCCATGCCTCTCTCTAGCTTCTGGTGGCTTGCTGGCAATCTTTGGTGCTCCTTGGCTGTGACAGCATAATTCTAATTTTCACATGTCTTCTTCCAGTGTGTTTATCTCTGTATCCACATTTCCCCTTTTCATAAGGACACCAGTTGTGTTGGATTAGGGCCACCCAAATGACCTCAACTTAACTTAATCATCTGCAAAGACCTTATTTCCAAACAGGGTCACATGCACAGGTACTGGGGATTATTAGGATTTCAACATTATTTGGGGGAGGGGTGGTGGGGTAGGCATAATCCAACCCATAACAAATCCACTCCCAGGTAAGGCCCATTCTCAAGCTGCCTGCAGGGTCGGGTTCTCGGAGCTTTCTGGGCCAGGTGTTGCTTGCCATGACAGGACATGCACCTCCTACCCTCAGCCCATTCACAGCCAAACATTGCAACCCACTTTTTCAAAAATTATTCTTATTTTATCAATATAATACATACACATATTTTAAGAAGTCAAAGAGTCTTACAAGGTTTATGAAAAAAATAGCAGACCCCTTGTCACCGCCCCACTGTCCCCATGCAGCCCCTGCCCCATCCCACTCCCCATAGGCCACCACTTCCATCTCTTGTAGCTGTTTTTTGGGAGGGATTTGTTTCCATATTTGTAGGGAATATGTATATATTGCTATTTCTTCACTCCTTATTGTGGCAAAGATGATTTTAACTTGTAGGTTTCCCTCCTTCGAGCTGCTCCATCTAACCAATACAGTTGCATTATTAAATCCTTATACAGTGTGTATCAGTCAGGATAGGCAATGTCATGAGACAGGAACAAACATCCCCCAGAACTGAGGTAGTTCAGTTTCTTCAGAGAAAGAGGCTCAGCCTCCTGCCCTGGGGCATGGGGATAGGGATGAACTGGACTACTACTTGGTCATCTGCACTGAGTCTGGGGCAGGGACAGTGGGGCTATAGGGGCCTCAGCACTCAGCAATGAGGAAATCACCTTACAATGCATTTCTCACAACATATCCCCATTGTTAAGCAACACATGACTGTATGTATATATAATGCTCTAAATTTCCTTCTAGATACTGCTTTAGTCATGTTCTACACATTTTGATAAGTCGTATTTTAATTTTGATTTAGTTCAAAAACTTAAAAAAAACATTTCTTCATAACTTGTTCTTTGACCTGTATATTATTTAGAATTGTGGTGTTTAATTTTCCAAATATTTGGTTATTTTTACCCATCTTCCTGTTATTTATTTTAGGTTAATTCCATTCCGGTCCAAGAACATATTTTGTGTGAATTCTATTTTATAAAAACTTGTTAAGGTGCACGTTAGGGCCCAGAATGTGCTCTATCTTGGCGAATGTTCCATACAAGCTTGAGAAGAAAGTGTACTTTCCTGTTGTTGGATGGAATATTCTATCAGTGTCAATTAGATTGAGTTGATTGATAGTGCTGTTCAAGTGAACTATCCTTATTGATTTTCTGCTTGCTTATTTATTCATTACTGACAGGAGGTGTTGAAGTCTCCAATTATAGCAGTGGATTTGCCTATCTCTTCTTTCAATTCTATCAGTTTTGCCAAATGTATTTTGAAGCTCTGTTGTTAGATGCATAGCTAGTTAGGAATGTGGTGTCTTCTTGGAGAATTGACCCCTTTCCCATTACATAATGCAACCTGTTTATTCCTGATAATTTTCTTTGGTCTGAAGTCTGCTTTGTGTACAACTAATATTGGTATTCCAACTTTCTTTTGATTAGAGTTAGCATAGTATATTTTTCTTCATCCGTTTGCTTTTAACCCATCAGTGTCTTTATATTTAAAGTGAGTTTCTTGTAGAAAGCATATAGTTGGGTCTTGTGTTTTTATCCACTCAGAAATCCACTCTTAATTGGTATGTTTACATTAAAAATGAGTATTGATGTCCTTAGATTAATTTTGGACTTTTTGTCAGCACCACGCTCACCCAGTGAGCAAACCGGCCATCCCTATATAGGATCCGAACCTGTGGCCTTGGTGTTGTCAGCACCGCACTCTCCCGAGTGAGCCACGGGGCCGGCCCTCAATTTTGGACTTTTTGGTAACTGTCTTCTATTCTTTTTTTTTTTTTTCCTTTTTGTCTTTTTTCGTGACCGGTAACGGAATTGCAACCCTCAGTGTCGCGCCCGTACCACGACCGGCCATGGGATCGCAACCCTCGGTGTCGCTCCCGCATCGCGCTTAACTAGCAAGCGGACCGGTCTCTATATGGGATCCGAACCCTCGGCGGGAGCGCCGCTGCACTCCCAAGTGCCGCACTCTACCGAGTGTGCCACCGGGCCGGCCCAACTGTCTTCTATTCTTGCCACAGGCTTCTTTTTTTCCCTCATTGGGTTTTAATTGACCATTTTAAATGACATATTCTATTCCTCTCTTAGCTTATCATTAATCCTTATTTTAAAAATTTTTAGTGCCTTAGAGTTTACAATATATATTTAAAAATCTTGTAAGCCCACCTTCAAATAACACTATACCTCTTCACATATAGTACAAGTATCTTATAATGTAATATTCGCAATTACTCCTTCCTGTTCCTGTGACATTGCTGTCATTAATTTCACATATCCATACACCATAATCACACAGTTCCTTGTTACTGTTATTGCTTTACATACATAGTTATTTTTTAGATCAAATGAGTGAGAAAAATAGAAAATTTTATTTTGCTTCGTTTATTCCTTTTTGGATACTCTTCATGTAGATTCAAGTTTCCAGCCTGTATGATTTTCCTTCTGTATGAGGAAAAATCTCTTAACATTTCTTTCAGGGTATGTCTACTGATAATAAATTCCTTTAGATTTTGTTTGTCTTAGAAACTTTTTATTTATTATTTAAAAAAAATGTTTTTCTGGCAGCTGGCTGGTATGGGGATCTGAACCCTTGACTTTGGTGTTATCAGCACCATGCTCTAACCAACTAAACTAACTGGATGGCTCTGAGAAACTATTTATTTCTCCTTCACTTTTGAAGGAAATTTTTCTGGATATAGAATACTAGATTGGTGGTTTTTTTCTTTCAAAACTTTAAAGAATTTACTCCACTCTCTTCCTGCTTGTGTGGTTTCTGATGAGAAGTCTGCTGTAATTCTTATCTATATTTTTCTATAGATAAGGTGTTTCCCCACCTCCTTCTGGTATCTTTCATGATTTTCTCTTTGTCTTTGGTTTTCTGCAGTTCAAATATGATAAGCTTGGCCGACCTGGTGGCGCACTTGGTAGAGTGCGGCGCTTGGGAGCGTGGCGGCGCTCCTGCCGAGGGTTCGGATCCCATATAGAGACTGGTCCGCTCACTGGTTGAGCATGGTGCGGGTGCGACACCGAGGGTTGCGATCTCGTTGCCAGTCGCAGTACGGGCGCGACACTGAGGGTTGCGATCCCGATACCGGTCATGAAAAAAGACAAAAAGGAAAAAAAAATATGATAAGCTTAGGTATAGTTCTTNTCCTTTTTGTCTTTTTTCGTGACCGGTAACGGAATTGCAACCCTCAGTGTCGCGCCCGTACCACGACCGGCCATGGGATCGCAACCCTCGGTGTCGCTCCCGCATCGCGCTTAACTAGCAAGCGGACCGGTCTCTATATGGGATCCGAACCCTCGGCGGGAGCGCCGCTGCACTCCCAAGTGCCGCACTCTACCGAGTGTGCCACCGGGCCGGCCCAACTGTCTTCTATTCTTGCCACAGGCTTCTTTTTTTCCCTCATTGGGTTTTAATTGACCATTTTAAATGACATATTCTATTCCTCTCTTAGCTTATCATTAATCCTTATTTTAAAAATTTTTAGTGCCTTAGAGTTTACAATATATATTTAAAAATCTTGTAAGCCCACCTTCAAATAACACTATACCTCTTCACATATAGTACAAGTATCTTATAATGTAATATTCGCAATTACTCCTTCCTGTTCCTGTGACATTGCTGTCATTAATTTCACATATCCATACACCATAATCACACAGTTCCTTGTTACTGTTATTGCTTTACATACATAGTTATTTTTTAGATCAAATGAGTGAGAAAAATAGAAAATTTTATTTTGCTTCGTTTATTCCTTTTTGGATACTCTTCATGTAGATTCAAGTTTCCAGCCTGTATGATTTTCCTTCTGTATGAGGAAAAATCTCTTAACATTTCTTTCAGGGTATGTCTACTGATAATAAATTCCTTTAGATTTTGTTTGTCTTAGAAACTTTTTATTTATTATTTAAAAAAAATGTTTTTCTGGCAGCTGGCTGGTATGGGGATCTGAACCCTTGACTTTGGTGTTATCAGCACCATGCTCTAACCAACTAAACTAACTGGATGGCTCTGAGAAACTATTTATTTCTCCTTCACTTTTGAAGGAAATTTTTCTGGATATAGAATACTAGATTGGTGGTTTTTTTCTTTCAAAACTTTAAAGAATTTACTCCACTCTCTTCCTGCTTGTGTGGTTTCTGATGAGAAGTCTGCTGTAATTCTTATCTATATTTTTCTATAGATAAGGTGTTTCCCCACCTCCTTCTGGTATCTTTCATGATTTTCTCTTTGTCTTTGGTTTTCTGCAGTTCAAATATGATAAGCTTGGCCGACCTGGTGGCGCACTTGGTAGAGTGCGGCGCTTGGGAGCGTGGCGGCGCTCCTGCCGAGGGTTCGGATCCCATATAGAGACCGGTCCGCTCACTGGTTGAGCATGGTGCGGGCGCGACACCGAGGGTTGCGATCTCGTTGCCAGTCGCAGTACGGGCGCGACACTGAGGGTTGCGATCCCAGGTTCGGATCCCATATAGAGACTGGTCCGCTCACTGGTTGAGCATGGTGCGGGTGCGACACCGAGGGTTGCGATCTCGTTGCCAGTCGCAGTACGGGCGCGACACTGAGGGTTGCGATCCCAATACCGGTCATGAAAAAAGACAAAAAGGAAAAAAAAATATGATAAGCTTAGGTATAGTTCTTTCTTCCTTTCCTCCCCTCCCCTCCCCTCTGTCCCTCCCTTCCTTCCCTTCCCTTCCCTTCCTTCCTTTCTTTCATTTTCTTTCTAGTATTTATTCTATTTGGTGTTCCTTGAGCTTCCTGGATCTGTGGTTTTGGTGTCTGTCATTAATTTTGGAAAAATTTTGGATATTATAGATATTGTTACCTCAAATATCTTTTTTTCTCCATTCTCTATTTTGTCTCCTTTTGGTATTCCTGTTACATGTGTTACATCTTTGATGTTGTCCCACAGTTCTCAGATGTCCTGCTCTGTTTATTACCCCATTATTTTTTCTCTTTACGTTCAGTTTAAGAAGTTTTTCTTGATCAGTCTTCAAGCTCACTGATATATTTCCTCAGCCATGAGTCCACCAAAGGCATTCTTCATTTTTGTTACAGATTCCTTTAAAATTTTTTTCTAGCATCTCTTTTTAATTTTTTCTTAGGCTTTCCATCTCTCTCCTTACATTACCCATCTTTTCTTTCATGTTGTCTCTTTTTTTCCATTAGAACCCTTTACATATTAATCACTGTTATTTTAAATTCCCAGTCTGATAATTCCAAAATCTGCATCATTTCTGAGTCTGGTTCTGACGCTTACTTTATCTCTTTGGAGTGAGTTTTTTCCTTGCCTTTTGGTATGCCTTGTAATTTGTTATTGAACGACAGACACGTTGTATTGGAAAACAGGTACTGAGGTAAAGAGGCCTTCAGTGTGAGAGTTTCTGTAAATCTCATTAGTAGTTGGGCTGTGTGTAATGTTGTCTGTAGCTGCAGATGCCAGAGAGTTTAAATTCCTCCAGGGTCCTTTTTTTTGTCTCCCCTCTTGGCTCTGGGCTTCCCTAAGTACCTCTCCTCAAAGAGAGAGAGAGAGTGTGTCATGCAGCTCTTCCGGATTTAACCCTCTGTTATTACCCTGGAGCCCTCCTGCTGTAGTTGTAAGATGTGGGAGAGAGCCAGTGGTCTGGGATCTTCTAGTTAAATGTCAGTCTTTCAGTGGGCCTGTGGCCCTGAGCTGTGACCGTCATAACTGTTTCTTTTTGCATAGTTTCTTCCAACTCCGTAGGTGAGCCAGGAAGGCTAGGGGGGCTGGAGTCAGAGGAATGGACTGCCGCCTGTGGCCCTGAGCTGTGACCGTCATAACTGTTTCTTTTTGCATAGTTTCTTCCAACTCCCTAGGTGAGCCAGGAAGGCTAGGGGGGCTGGAGTCAGAGGAATGGACTGCCCCCCTGGCTCTGAGACAAAGTTCTGGTAAAATCTTTCCCCCTGGGGAGCAGACCTTTGTTATGGAGAAGGCTCTGGGTGTATTTCAGAAGGATTACTATTTCCCACCCTCTGCCAGAGCCACAAGGGGATGTTTCTTGCCTCTTCACTGTGAGAACCTAGTGGGGCTCCTGGAAGTAAAGCTCATGAAAGTTTGGGGGCTTCCTCAGACTGTGGCCTCCAAGAGTCTCTCACTGTCATGTGAGTCTACACTTGGCCTCTAGCAATTTATCAAAATTGCCTAAACTACCGGTTTATGGCTCCAGAGGCTCTGCTCCAGGTGAGCACATCTTGGGGTGAATCTCTGGATTTGTCTGCTCTCCAAATTTTGGAGGGGGGAGCAGTTTGCACACTTAGTTCACTGATGGGCCAAGAAAAGTCATTGATTTTTAGTTTGTCAAGCTTTTTCTTGTGAGGACGGGAGTGACGACTTTGAAGCTCCTTACATGTTGGAGCTGAAACCTCAATCCTTCCCCTGCTTCAGCTTCCCTCATGACTCTGATCCCCACCTGGAGTTGCGTTCTTTATCTGATGGGTTACTCGTTTGTGGTCTGTCTTCCCCAATAGAGCGTAAGCTCCAGGAGACTAGAACCTCATCTGTCTGTTCCCTCTCATTCCTGCACCCAGAAGAGAGCCTGGTACATTCTGAATGAATACACCAAACATGGTAGGTAATGAGGCCATGCCACCTGGTCACAGATGGCTGCTAATTTGTAGGATTTCTCTTGTGCATTGTGGTTTTGGTGAATTTGAGGCACAGATGAGTAAGACTGCAAACGGGAGGGTCCCAGATGTCCTCAGTGAACAGAGGAACTAGCCCACAGTTACCATTTCAGATGCAGGGTTGTGACACTGCCTGCCTCTCGCTGGGCACCATGGTCTGGCTTTTGCATGGTGCTCTGTGGTGGTGCAGGAGCCAGACCTCCCCAGGACAGTGGGGTTGGCCCAGGTGGCACAGAAGAAGGAGACTTTTCTATGGCCACTTATAAATTTCTGCTTGTTCTGCCCTCTTAGTGTGTGTAAATTTTCTATCCACCCTGTCCTACATTCCCATACTTGCTTTTGGGATTACAGGAGTGGGACTTCTGAAAAACACCAAGAAAAACAAATTCGCCCCCGTTTTCCATGTCCTGTGGATGATCCCACTGCCGGCATCGATTCTCATGAACAGATTTCCAAACCATCCCCATCTGTTCTGCTCTTAATTACTAATGTAGAAAATATTTTTTTTCCTGATTCCATCAAGGGAAGAGGAGAAAGTATGTATTCCTAATGACCACAGTTCTCGAATGAGGAAATGTGGATCTGCCACCCACCCACTAAAGATGAAGTTGCTTCTGCCCCACATTGAAGCGTTCCTTGCAGTCAATTTACCTACAGGGCAAAACCAGCCCATTTACATTTGTACAAAAAACAGTCGGCAGAAAGGTGGAAGTAGTTGAGTTGATGCAGGGGACCAAAGGCTGTGTCTCACCCGTCTGATGCTCCAGCCTCCAGCCCTGCAGCCTCAGCCACCATACAGGGCAGGAATGGGCTGGCAGGGGCACTTGGTGGCCCTGCTGCTGATGGGGCTTGTCCAGAAGCAGGACCAGTGTCAGGATTGATTTCCCCTGCAGAAGCCTGTGAGGTCCATGGAGGGTGGTGCTGAGCTATTAGTGCTAGGGCTGAAGATATCAGGATCTTCACCCATACCTTCTCTCTGAGCCTGCGCTGGGGGGGCTGCACAAATGAATGGTCAGGCAGGCCCTGGAGCTTTCTTTCCTTCTAAGGAAATAAAATGTTCATTGATTACATTCAATTGCAAGAACTGTGTCATTCAGAAATAAAAATGAGTAATTATAAAATCTCTGGAACTTCTCCCTGCCTGGCTGAAGGCTGACCTGTCTTGGAAGCCGGAGCAAGAAAGGGAGGGCTCTGTGTATCCTCTTCTCTCTAGTCTTGTCTCCGTCCTTGTTGTCCAGGGTCCATGCTGGCTCCTGCGTCCTTGGTGTGCAGGAACTGTGCTGGCTCCTGTGTACTTGGCATCCAGAGTCTGTGCTGGCTCCTGTGTACTTGGCATCCAGAGTCTGTGCTGGCTCCTGGGTCTTTGCGTCCAGGTTCTGTGCTGGCTCCTGTGTCCTTGACGTCCAGGGTCTGTGCTGGCTCCTGTGTCCTTGACGTCCAGAGACCGTCATGGCTTCTGCATCCTTGATGTCCAGGGACCGTCATGGCTTCTGCGTCCTTGACGTCCAGGGTCTGTGCTGGCTCTTGCGTCTTTGGCGTCCATGGTCTGTGCTGGCTTCTGTGTCCTTGGCATCCAGAATGAGCCTTGAGGGATGAGTTAGGAGCAAAGTTCTCAAGCTGAAGTCTTGCTGGTCTGAAGTCAGAGCCGGCTGAGGCCCCAGAAGATCACACACTTGGCCCAAGCGGCAGTCTTCTCGAATGCATCTCTCTCCTGTCTGCTGTGCACCAGACCCAGCTTGGGCTGAGGGTAGTGAAGTGATAGACACAGGGCCTGCCCTCAAAGAGCTCACAGTCTGAGGTTTGATACTAGAGCCGAGGAGGGGCAGCCCATATGGGCAGGAACAAAAGGCACTAGGAAAGTTTCCAGAACAAGGGATTGTGGGCTGAGGCCTGCAGGAGTAGAGTCAGCCCAGGGGAAAGATGTGAGCATAGAGTGGGGGTGTGGCTTCCAGGCATTGCAGGGTCCAAGCAGGGAAAAGACTCAAGGGATCATGCGCTTCATGCCTCTGAGGGTGGGAGGCAGGACAGGAAGCCATGGACTCCTGTCCATAGCCGAGTACCAGGGATCAGTGTAGGTTCAGACTGCAAAGCTGGTGCCTGCCCACCTGTCTGGAGTCCAGCCGTCCTTGTCTGGTCTGCAGACCCTGTTACTGAGGGCTGACAGCTGACATGATGGTCTTTCTGAGATAATGAAGAGAGAAAAACTTCAGAGGCAGAGGAAAGACCTTGCAGTGACCAGTGACTTCCCCAGGGTCGAGGTGGGTGTGGTCTCTTGGCACCTGTGTAGGAAGGCAGGAAACCAGGGACTTGCTACCAGCCACAAATGCTGCACTGGGCTGTGCCTTGGCTCTGAGTCCTTTTCTTGCTGGAGGTGGTGGCGGCTTAGGGCTGTCACTTGTCAGTCTCAGTGTTTTATCTACAGAGGCATCCCCAGAGCCATACGAGATGGCTCACAACTAAAGGTCTGCCCCATACTGCACCTGGGAGCTTGGCCACCCAGGGCTGTTGAGTCTCAGCTTTCCTGTCAGAGAGTGAGGCCAGATAAAAGGAAAAATAATGTTCAGGCAGGGTGCAATGACCTGCCTACCCTGCTCTGTGAGATAGGAGCCTCATCCTGACACATAAGTCAGAACCAAGTTTGGCTACATAGAACAGAAAATGCAAAGCAACACAGTTCTTTTCTTATTTTATTTTTCTAAAAGATGGACAGTAAAGGGATCTTAACCCTTGACTTGGTGTTGTCAGCACCACGCTCTCCCAAGTGAGCTAACTGGCCATCCCTATATAGGGATCCAAACCTGTGGCCTTGGTGTTATCAGCACCCTACTCTCCCAAGTGAGCCATGGCCCAGCCCTGCAACACAGTATCTTTAATGAGAAAGAAATTAATGTTTCTCCCACTTAAAAGAAGCCCAGGGGTGGGCAGCTCCATGGGATCATCAGGGACATGGGCATTTTGTAACTTCTTTGCTCCACCATCCTATACATGCTTTTATTGCAAAGCATCTTGTGGTCCAATGTGGCTACTGGAGCTCCAGCCATCAGGCACGCATTCCCGGCAGCAGAAGGAGGAAGGTGAGCAAAGGGGCTCATTTCCCATCGGAGGAAGCTGCCTTTAAGGATCCTTGCTGGGAGTCCCCACAGCATTTGTTTATATCTTTTGGTCAGAAGCTAGTCACACAGCCCCAGCTAGCTGAAAGGAAGGTTATGTAGTTGAGCTTGAAATCCAGGCTCTGTTCCTGAGGACGTGGAGGTGGATGTGCGTTGGCAGTCTCAGTGTGCCTGCCTTGCAGCAGTGCCTGCCCTTCCGCGTTGCTCTGCTCTAAAGCCAGCCTGTTTGCTTGCCTTCTCTCCTCCTTCCTTTCTCTTTCTCCTTTTCCCCAAGCTCTTTCCGGCACCCACTATATGCTGGGCACTGGTGGTCAAAGGTGACTATCCCAGAAACAAGTCATGGACTTCCTGGGCTCAGCTCATGCCTGCCCTGCCACCTAGACATTGCTGTGGTTGGTGCTGCCAGTGTTCCCCCAACAGGAGAGCAGAGGAGGGGAGGCAGGCCCCAAACTGGGTGTAGGCTGCAGACCTGGGTGTCATCTGCTGTGTTGTACTGACTAGTTGCATACTTGCAAAGAGGGCAGGGACCCTCAGTCCTCACAGGACATAGGAGGAGCATCCATGGACTGTGCCCCACACAGTTCCTGGCATGCTTGATGTAACATTCATTGTTGTAATAAAAGAAAAAAGCAGGGATTCTCCACTTCTTCCCCACAGGGTGAACTGGAATGAGGAGAGACTGTAATTTCTCCAGCAGCACATGTCTTTGAATTTTTGTGTTGGTTGATAGCCCCTCAATCAGGGGTCTCCTTAAGGGGAGCAAGAGCCCTGCATGGTGGCCTGGACCCTTGGGGTCTGAGCCCGGCTGCCCTCCCAGCCCACCCTGCCTGGACCTGCTCACTGTGCACAGCACTGCCTGTAGGGTTTGTAACGTGTAACCTGTACAGTCAGTGTGGGAATGGGGTCCTCTGCAGCTTGGGGTTCAGGCAGGTGGCTTTTGAATCGTCCCTGGGGGTTTCTTGGGCCAGAAGAGCTGAGGGCTACCCCCCGGGCAACCCTATGTAACAAGCCATGAGCTGCTGGGTGAGCCCCCCTAGGAATGGGCAGAGGCCACCTGGGGGTTAGGACAACAAGGGTTAGTAGGGGATGCAGAGGCCAGAAGGGGCTAAATGAAGTTCAAGGTTGCAGTGCAGATTCCAGCAGTGGGGCTTGAGCTGGAAGTTGGAGTGGGGACGTGGAAGAGTCAGCGGGCCCTCCCCTCAGCCTCGGAAGCCTGTGCAACACAGGTTGATTCAAGGCCAGGACCGCATGGAGAGTCAGCTGGTCTGTGCCAAATTACAGGGGGTTGGGTCAGGAGCCAGTAAGCTTCTTCCTAATTTGGGTCCCCTAATTGTCCAAGAGAAGAAAAGGGTTAATGTCTGTTTAGCTCAGTTTTATTTTTACACTATTTAGTTCAAATTCTTTAACAATCAGTGATTCATGCAGAGCACATCTCTATTAACCAGAATATACGATTAGGCAGAAACCCCTATTCCCTTCTGCACCACAGGCAAACCGGAGAGTGTACATTCAGGTCAATTTTTGAAGTCTTGATTTTGTTGGTTGCATGTTTATTTGATTGCCTTTAGGGGAATGAAAAATGTGCCCACTGGAAATGTTTTTTTCTCCTGAGAGGTTTTTCTAGTCTAGTTGAAAGCAGATACAGAGTTTGGTTCGCAGCAATCCTGGGAAAAGAGATTAAAGTTCTAGCGCCCTGATAACCACGGCGGTGGGTCTGAGGGCGGTGTTAGAAACCGCTTTGTGTGTGTTAATGTGGAAGCACCTCCGGTCTTGCCACATGGCCGGCTCTCTTTCTGCCAGCCCTTGTGCACGTTTTAGATCTCCAGCAAGATGTTACAATTAGAAGCTGTGGACATGCGGTCCCCAGCGTGCAGTCTTTCTGTGACCTGCCAAACGAGACTTGTGAGGGGAGTTAGGGACCCTCTTCTACCGGGATACAATGTGATGGGCAGGAAAAGCGTCCTTGCACAGCCAGGAGCAGAGTGCCAGGTCCCGGCCTGTCCTAGAGCCTGTGTGGTTCTGGTGAGTGGCTGGAGGCCAGTGTATCCCCCAGAAGTTATAACAGCTCTGATCACAAGGTATGCATGCCCGCATGTTAGGTGCCTGCTGGCTGCTTGCCTGCCAGCCTCCTTTGTTCCCCTCCATGGCCCGCTCTCCCCACAGAGGTGAGCAAGGATGCAGAGAGGTGGCTAGTAATGACCAGTGTTCACAGAGCCCCTGGGTTACCCGTGGGCTGTGCTTATGGGGTGTGCCACCCAGAGGCAGGCAAGTTGATCCCCAGGAAAGTTAAAGGGAGTGAGAGGTGCCTGGGCAGGATGTGGCTCTGAGTCATGATAGGCAAGAGCTGTGGGGACTGGAGGCTGGGACCCTGTGAGAGCAGAGAGGGGATGAGGGGCCAGCAGCAGAGACGTTCTCCTGCCAATGGTGGCACCCACCAGGAGCCCCGTGCCTCTCTGAGCCTCAGTTCCCCTCCCTGCAGTCTGTGAAATGGGTATTTGTGAAGGAGACAGCAATTCACAAAATGCAAAGCATTGTTCAGACCTTCCTGGCTCTACTGCCAGGCTGGTTTTCTTCTATTACTGTGTAAGACGTGGGCCTGCCATGTGCCTCCTGCAGGTCTAGAGGTCACCTGAGCTATCGTCCAGCATGCCCTGCCAGGAGGGGCTTCGGAAGAGGTGTGTCACAGTGGAGCTAGGATGCCAGGCACTTCCCGTCTCCTTCCAGATCTGCATGGGCTGGGGTGCTTTGCTCAGATTGTGCAAGAGGAGGGGCAGTATCTAAGGATGGATCGAGATGGTCACATTTAGGTGCTTCATCCTCTGAGGGACACAAACCCCTTATGACAGTTTTGCCACGGCTGCATCCCCATTCACAGAATGTGCCTGGCCCTGACCATCGCTGGCAGGGTCAGATGGAGCATGGAGGCTCTGGGAGGGCTAGGCCCAGGTTCCCTCCATTCCTGAAGATCAGAGGTCAGAGGACAAAGGGCCCCTGTTGGCTGCCCATTCTCTGCCTCTGCTGTTGAATGCCTGCTTAGTGGGGACCAGCCACTACCCTCTCAGGGTGTCAGGTGTACGCTGGGGACAGGGGACACTGGACTTGGCTCCTTCAGCTCTGATCCTGTGGCATCTCAACCGTGGCATCCCACCCCCCTCACCTAGGCAGATGTCCTGAAGCCATCGAGGATATGGAGCTAGTTACCATTAAAAGCAACCAAACCTTTAGGGTCCACTAGAGCAGAGGGTCCCAGACTTTCTCAGACCATGGCACCCTTGTCTCTAGGCCAAAAGAAATACCTAACAGCTCTGCTTTTTACCTACGTAAGTCCAAACCACATAGTTTTTATATCCTAACAACTAGGAAACCAGCTGAAAAATAACACACTTAAATTGAAACAAATTTATGTCATCCTTCACCACGATTCTTACTAATGGACACGTCCCCGCTGGCTGAGATCAGGTGGCAGGAACCCTCATTTCCTGTTCGATGTTGACTTTCATGTAGGACCTGCTTTAAAAAATTTTTAATTGTGGTAAAATATGAAGATGTTTTGTGAAGTTCATAGATAAATAGAACTGGAAGATAACACAAATCTTTCACTGAAATTTTTGAAGTACCCTTGTACCCATAACATAAAATTTACCATCTTAGCCATTTTTAAGCGTACAGTGCAGTGGTATTAAGCACATTCACAGTGTTGTGCAACCGTCACCGCCATCCATCTCCAGAACTTTTTCATCTTCCCAAACTGAAACTCTGTCCCCATAAATCACTGACTCCCCAGTGCTCCCTCCCCCAGCACCTGGCACCCACCATTCTGCTTTCTGTCTCTATGAATCTGATGACTCTAGGAACCTCATATAAGTGGAATCACACAGTATTTGTCTTTTTGTGACCAGCTCCATTCACTTACATAATGTCCTCAAGGTCATCCACGTGTGTCAGACTTTCCTTCTTTTATTTTATTTTTATTTTTATTTTTATTTTTTTTGTCTTTTTGTCTTTTTTCCGTGTCCAGCAACGGATCGCAACCCTCAGTGTTGCCCCCGTACCGGACCGGGGACCGGCAACGGGATCGCAACCCTCGGTGTTGCTCCCGCGCCTCGCTCAGCCAGTGAGCGGGAACCGGTCTGTATGTGGGATCCGAACCCTCGGGCGGGAGCGCCACCGCTCTTCCCAAGCGGCGCACTATCCAGTGCGCCACCGGGCCGGCCCCAAGACTTTCCTTCTTTTATAAAGCTGGAAAACATTCTGTTGTGTGTGTCGACCACACTCTTTTTATCCATTCATCCACTGATGGATACTTGAGATGCTTCCACCTTTTGGCTATTGTGAATCATGCTGTCATGAGCATAGGTGTGCAGATAGCTCTTTCAGATGCTGCTTTCAATTCTTCTGGGTAAATACTCAGAAGTGGGGTTGCTGGATCATGTAGTCATTCTGTGTTTAATTTCCTGAGGAAGCACCCTACTGTTTAATTTCCACAGTGACTGATCCATTTTACGTTCCTGCCACCCACAGTGCATGAGGGTTCCAGTTTCTCTGCTTCACTACCAGCACTTATTTTCTTCTGTATTTTGTTCTTTCTTTTTTTTTTTAATAGTTGCCATCCTAATGGGTGTGAGGGGACAGAGATATGCTTTTTTAATTCTGGCAACCACCAGCTTCACAAGACTCCTTTGAGAGGAGTGTAGTGTGACCCAGCATCAGAACCAGGAGCAACCTGAGGGAGTGGTGCATGCAGTGCTGGCAGATGGCGATGTGGCTGCACTCCCCTTGGGAATCTGGACTGTCCTGCAGGGCTCCTGTGGGGGCAGCAGGGCCCCCAGGGTGCCTCAGTGTGCAGTTTGGGAACCACAGTGCTACATACATAATGAGCTTCAAACAAGCCAATGACTAGAGAGACAGTGACATAAAGAGAGGGGAAAACACAAAATCCATAGTTAGGTGTAGAATTAGGTTAACTGAAGGAAGTGAGGGACACAAAGCGTAGTAGCCATGGCTATGTGCCCAGCTCTGCACTTACAGCCATAAAACGGGAGAGAATGGGAGAGACTGTAGATAAAGATTTTGTATTGTTTTCTGGAATCTTGTCAGTGTCGATGTACTGTTATTCCCGGCATGTTTTGTGTGTAGTGTGAGGTGAAGCACATGAATAACTATGTGATCTCCTGATTCTGAGAACTTTGACCAGAACTTTCAAGGGGGAGGAGTAGGGAGATACGGAGCAAAAATACGTGAAGTTAGGTACACCCTGCAATCCTGAAGTTGGATGATGAGGATCAGCATGAGCTCATGGACTAGCTGTGTGCCCAGCAGAGGCCTGGAAACAGTGCCACCTGGTAACAAGGGGCAGCCTCAGGGCCCTGAGTGTGTCTCAAGATTCAATTTTCTGCTAAAAGAAACCAGGACTGCTTAGACAAATGGCAGATTCAAGGTCAGGGGCAGGAAACATACATGCTTTGTCATAGCAGATAACAAAGGAGTCATCAAAGAACACTAGGATGGTCTTACAAGGGCGTTGGAGGCCAGAGATTGGACAATTTGAACACTACTAAGTAAAAACTGCAGTGGGTTGAAATGCAAAAGATATGTTTAAATCCATGCGTTTTTAATAACATCAAGAAAACCAACTGAAAAACAAACCTACTCAGTTACCTTTGGAGAGTGCTAGGGAACCCATTATTTTGAACATTGGTAAATAGAGGGAAAGACTGAAGTATTTATCCTGCTTTTCCTATGCAGGCGGCACTGCTGGGTAATCAAGTAGCAGTGAGGGGAGGTTCTGTTCATATCAGTGTCCCAGCAGTGTCCCAGCACATACACGCAGGAGTTAACAGACCTGGGCTGGGGCCTCGGGCCTGCTGATATCACAGGAAGGAAGGAAGAGGTGCCGCCCAGGAGGGGTCTGCCCCAAGATTCCAACCCAGATTGGATTCAGCTTCCAGGTCCAAACACCAAGTTGCAGAAACGCAAAGAACAAATGACTGTTATCAAAATCCCACCCTGGGAAAGGCTGTTGGACAAATGCTCCAGTTTCTTCCATTTAAAACTGCAAAGGGAAAGGGGAGGTGGGAGCACAACCTGTTGATCAAGACGTAAACGTAGATGGAGCAGGTGTTTGGGGGTGTGTACCAGGTGGTCAGCCATTAAAGCAAGGTGCACTATGATCACCCCACAATCGGGCCATGGTCACCGGGCCCAAGGGAGGCTTTGTCTCCAAGTCCCTGGCATAGTCTGGGGATTAGAAGAGTGTTTAACAATCATTTATTAAACATAGAGTTTTTTTTTTTAATTTGGGTTATTTTAACAATAAAAAGTTATAGGAAGAAGTGACCCGAAAGTAGGTCCTGCAGCTGCAAGGGGACAGTTCCCAGACAGGAAGCTGCCGGGTCACTGGAGCGCGACGTTTCCCATCACCGCTGTCCTTCCCACAGCACACGCGGCTGACTGCTGTCATTTCGAGTGTTCTCTATCTTCCATCTTAATGTGCCTATAAGTGCAGCTGGCGTCTTTGGTTCTGTGCTTTATAAGGGAGCTTTGGGGTTCTCTTGTAGGCTGTGACTGTGTTCTGTTTATTTCCCATGAGGAACTGCGTTCGTTCTGGCCCTCTGAGAAGCAGACGCCATGACAGGATTAACTCTATGTGGGTTTTATTGGGGCAAATGCCTGAGAGGGAGCCCGGGAAGGCAGAGCCCTCAGACACCAGGGAGAAGGCGTGAGTGGAAGCGTCTAGGCTGCAGTCCAAGGAAGGTAGCTCTACCTGGGCGCCCTTCGTGCCTGTGTCTCCCAGGATGGGTCTGGGTCACTGTCCCTGCTGTGCTTGGTCCTTGGGAGGTGGGGCCCACGCAGACACTACTGTGGCACATCAGAGTTTCAGAGTCAATCGCTGAAATGCGGGTTGTAATGGGCAGTGTTTACTTTGCTGTCAAGTGTTTACAGCACCTGCTGTGAGAGGCCGTATGGTGCAGGGTTAGGAGCAGGATGCTGAGGCCAGATGGCCTGGATTTGAATCCTGGCATCGCCTTCTCCTGGCTGTGTGACACTGGGCCTGAGCCTCAGTTTCCTCATCTGTAGAACAGGGTGGCCATAGGACTTGCCCCAGAGGATAGGGAAGAACGCAGGCCTGAGAGGATCGGAAAAGTTCGTCCAGTGGTTCTATGATGGTGTCTTTGGCCTTTCTTGTGAGGGACGCCCGGGAGGAGCACGTGTAGACTTGTTCCTGTCTGTTTTGGTATTTCCTGGGAAGAACCTCGCTGTGGTTTGTTGTTGGCTGAGCCCACCCTGAGGTCAGTTGTTAGACACCTGCCTGTCGAGGCTGCCCACGGTCTTCCTGCCTGCCCCGGGTGCTGGAGCCTACGCGTCCCTCTTCTTTCTGGACCAAGTCACACCCAGGGACAGATGTGCGGCTCTGTCTCCACTAACTGACCCATGAGGTGTCCTCTGCTCCACGACCAGAGTGACTATCTGTTGGAGACACCCAGGTGTGCAGAGCAGAGCCTCCATGTACGTGGCTGTTCCTTCTTCCCTCCAGGAGGAGAGCAAATCCAGGCTTGGGCCTGCCCGACAGGCCCTTATTTCCCCTGGGGCCTACGGCTGCTGGAGCAGTCCCTGAGTGGCTTCACTCCTCCCCGGGCCACACTTCCTCGTTCTCAGTGGGGGCTTCTGCCAGATCATCACTGAGATGTTTTCAGCTCTCTAATTTGTAAATACTGTGACTCACCCAAAATTACAGAGCAAAACTAATGGAATCAGGAATGTATAAATTCCCCCTTCCTCTCACACAGTTCCTTGAGTTTTTGAAAATTTCTGTTCCTCTACTGAGGTTACAGGTGTGTTTGTGGCCTTACTGATTTCTGGCTATCCAGGCTGGTGAGCTCCCAGGGGCTTGAGATACTGAAGACTTTCTCCTTGTCCTGGTGATCCCAGTTCCAGCCAGGACACCCCTCCATCTCATGGGTGGAAGAGGCTCCAAGCTCTTACCTGCCTCCATCTGGGAGTGACGCTGTCCCTCACATTCCATGGGTCAGAGCTGGCCACGTGGCCCAGTCTAGGGAGGACAGGAGACCTCTGACCTTCAGAACTGTAAGATGCAGTTTATTTGATGAGCAGGAACTGTCTGTGCCAACCCCATCTGTGCCAGCACCTTCAGACTTTCAAAGAGCATGCATCTGCACTGTGTCGCGAACCCCCCCCCCACCATTCATGAGCCCTGTTTGGCAGGTGCAGTTAATCCTGTTGGATGGGTTAGGAAACCTGAGAATTGAAGGGGGCTTTCAGTGCCACATCTGGGAGACAAGAGTTGAGAACTGCAAACATTTTACCTATCTCTCCCACCATCTGCAGGGTGGTAGGAAACTCGTCACTGGGCACTGTGTGCTGCCTGTGGTGTTCTGGGCCTCCTGCACCATGAGTCGGGAACCCTACTCTCTAGGGGGCTCATCTACTGCCCTGGCTCCTTCAGCCCCCTCCTTGGGCTGTGGCTGTACCCTGGGCTCCACTCGCTCCAGATGCGAAGCCCCAAGGGCCAGCCAACTGGACACTGCCTCTGCTTGGCATGTCCCAGAGGCTCTTTATGGATCCCAGATGGCCCCCTCTGTCCTGGTGGGGAGGCTGGGTGGCCCCTGTGCACATCCCTGCCATGGTCCTGCTGCCTTCTGTAGCCAGGCTTTACCCTCAGGGGCCCCCTGCTCACCCCACTGCTTTTCAGGGACATCCAGAGCAGGCTCCCAGCCTGTCCTTTCATCCTGCCACCTCCAACCTGCTCTCCACCCTGCAGCCGAGTGACCTGTTCAGGAGGCACCTCTGACCAGGTGTTGGTAATGGACACTGCCGCTCTCAGGATCAGGTGCAAACCCATTACCACCTTCTAACCTGCCTCTCGTCACCCCCCTTCCTTCTCGGCTTCACTCACCCCAGCACATTTCTCTGGTCCTTGGATTTACCTCTGGCCATCGCCCTTCTGTGCCTGCTGCCTGGGGTGCCTCCCCCATGTCCCATCGCTTGCCTCCCTCTCGTTTTTCCTCTGCACATGGTGTCTGCTTTAGCCCCTCTCCAGGAGTCCTCCCAGGCAGGTCAGGGCCACGCTGTGGACTCACCCCTCACAGTATTGTCATGTGCCTTGAGACCATCTGTTTCTTAGATTCAAAGTCCCCTGGGGTGTAAGCTCCTGGTGGGCAGAAGGACCTGTGCCTTCTATAACCCATGCTTGGTCTGTTGAAGGAGCTACGTTGACATTTGACGGATGAATGGAACGGCTGACGGCATGGCGATGTGTGTAGAGACGGGGCAGGAGAAGTGTCTGCTTTACACGTGAGTGTGAAAAACAGACACTGGAGAAGAACACGGGAAATGGCCATGAGAAGCCTTTGTGGTTGGGGATGGTGCCATGGAGGAAGGTGCAGGTGGTCTGCAGCCTCACCCCGTGGCTTCCCCCTGCAGGTGCCGGGGCTGGTGGCACCTGGAAGAGCAGGGGTTGCAGGCGCTGGGGGGAAGGCAAGCACGAGGGCCTGCGTGGGGCTCCCCACCTGGGCTGGGGAAGCAGCGGCTTCCTCCTTCGTCTGACCTTTGCCCTGCAGGATGGGGCCTTCTTTGTTCTCCCAGGCATCTGGGGAGCCCCGTGCTTTCTAAGCACACCAGAGCTGGGCAGGAGGCATGGGAGGAGATACAGAGCCACATGGCACCTCGTCGGGACCTTATAAAAAATGAGGTTTTGTTTGGAATGGAATGGAAGGCCAGAGGGAAGGAGACCAGTAGAGCCTAAGTATCTAACTTGAAAATTAAAAGGTTCAAGTCAGAAGCAATATGAGTAATAACTCAGGACATCTCGGGGTGATCTTGGCTGCTGACAGTTGTTCATGTTTAAAGTCACATCAGTTCTCCACGGCACCTGAAATAATCACCCTGGGTGGTGTTGTCGGGATTTTGTTAGCATTAAAGATTTGGGGGTTTGATATGAAAATTTCACATTGCAATAAAAGGAGAAGTGAAGTTTTTAGTGTATGTTTAGGGTTGCTTGTGGCTAGAAATCTTAAAGTAATGATCCACACGCATTGATTTTCGTTGTTCTGCTTCCCCTGGAAGATTGATGGAGGGAAAGCCTGCACTCAGAAGGGGCAATACTGTGTTTACAGTCACCTTAAATAGAGTCGTGATGGAGAGAAGGACTCTGGGCCGACACTTAACGCAGCTGCTCGGCTGTTGGTGTCCACACGTGGTGTGACCAGTTGAAGTAAATGGATAACATGATATCACTGCTATGCAGATGGGGGGGCCATGGTGCATTCTCCATTCGTGTGTTTCTGCCTCATGACTTTGCTTTTTTTTTTTTTTTTTTTTTTTTAAATTTTTTTAATATAGATCTTGGTTTTGTTGCAGATAGAATTCCAATTTGAAGAGAGTATATTAGTCAGAGACTGTGGCAGGCTGGAAATGGTCCCCATAAATGTCCACATCCCTGCAGCCTGTGAATCTGTCACTCTATGTGGCAGAAGGGACTTTGGAGATGTCATGAAGCTATGGATCTTGAGGTGGAGAAATGGTTGTAGATTATCTGGGTGGGCCCATTAATCATGATGGTCCTTATGAGAGGGGGCAGGAAGAGTTAGGGTCAGAGGAGGAGGTGATGTGATGGTGGAGCAGAGACGGGAGATGCACTTTGCAGGGGAGGAGGGGCCACAGCCGAGGAAGCCAGGGGCTTCAAAGAGCTGGAAAAGGCGAGGAAACAGATTCTCCCTGGAGCCTCCTAAAGGAACCAGCCTAGTTGCCACCTTGACTTCAGCCCAGGGGGACCTGTGTTAGATTTCTGACCCACAGAGCTGTAGGAGTGTACGTTTAGGTTGTTTTAAGTCGCTCCGTTCATGGTGACTTGTGTCAGCAGCCTCGGGAAGCTAGCACAGATGCCCTGGCCAGGCCTCCCGGTGGTGTCAGGGTTGACTAGTCCTCCTCTCCTGTCGCTGGTCTCTGACATTGCTCAAATCCCTCAGCGTCGTCCCTCCTTTCATGAACAACAGGAGCTAATTTCGGGTTCCCAGTCTACCTTTTCATGCCACGGAGTATGCATACCTCTGGGGAGGTGCGGGTTCTGCTGCCTCTCTTCTGCAGTGATGAACTCCGGGCCGTTAGTGGGAACCATCTGGTGAATGGAAGGCAACTCCTTGGGGGGCGATGAACCAGCACCTGCAGCGGCTCCGTTGGAGCCTGCACTGAGGTCTGCTGGCCTCTGGGGGTGCTGTGGGCAAGCACATTGGCCACACACCGGCCACATTGACTCTGACCTCGTGGACATAGCCTGGTGTGTGCAGGTGGACAAATAGACCAAGTGCCCTTAAGGGGCTGTGCTTTCTCTCTGCTTCTGCCAGAGCCAGAGCTGTCAGGGAGTGGCATCACTGCCTGCCCGCCAGTCCTGCCCTCTCCTGCCAGCAGCACTGGGTCCCTTTAGCTGCCTCTTGGGCCTGGAGAGGAGGTGGCTGCCCTCAGCCTGGCTGCTGCAGGCATCTTCATTTCTTCTGAGCAACTCCACTCCCGGCGCCTGGGGCGTGCAGGGCCTGGTAGCCTGGCCCCATTGTCAGGAATAAGATGGCGGGCTGCACAGCCTCCTGGGGCCAATGCACGATCCGTGTCATCGTAGAAACGAGCCTTATAATCAGAGCAGCTTTAGCCTCAAAAGAGCACCTCCAGAGACTCAACCACATGGTGAATCTCACTAGGAGCTGGTGATCGATGTGTTATTCAGTACCAGGACTATATACTCGTCCATTTAGGGTTTTTCCTCTAACTTGCTTATGTTTGAAGTGGAAAATTTCAATGCTGACTAATACCTCTCCTTCAAGACTTGCTGTCAGGCAACTTATTTATAAATAAAGCGGCTTTTCAAGGAACACTAACAAATGAAAAGAATCATTAGCATAATGAGATGGAGCAAGTTGGTTCTCTGCCATCTGCGGGTGGGGTGCTGGGCAAGCAGCTTCCCACATGCGGACACGGGGGTCTGGTGGTGCTTGCACCATCGAGAGAGGGGCCGATGTGGATATTTCCACATGTGGGGTTTGATGTTTTCAGGGGGCATTTGCATGTGTGGTCTCATTCGATTTTCACAATAGCATGGACAGGGGTTGGTTTGTATAGAGAAGGAGCCTGAGGCTCTCAGAGTCATAAGAGGGGGCACTGGCCTTTGGGCCAAAGCCAGAGGTCTTTCTGTTTTGCCAGCTCTCTTGGCATGAACTTTTCACTTCTCTGCCATAATGGCCACATCCCCCACCCTACACGCCTTCTCCCTATGGCCAGTGGCGAGTTGTGATTATTTTTGGAAAAAAAAAGATCAAAATTCTTGGACCCTGAGATGGAGGAAAGGTTCGCACTTCTTTTTAGAGAGTTTGGGCTTAACTTTCTAGCCTCCCATTCCGTGTAACTTCAGAGTTTGGCAGATGAAGGGGAAACTGCCTGTGCACTGGCACAGGCGTCTCCAGTTTTGTTCCTGTGGCCTCTCCTACTGCCACCAGCTCTGCCAGCTTCTCATCTTCCAACTGCAGCCTGTCTACACCTGCGCCCAGTAACATTTGATTTCTCTTCCTTTATTTTCCTGGTCCTCTCTGTGTCAGCGTTCTGTAGTCCCACTGTACCTGTTCTCTTCTTACAGGTGACTGTTTATTATTTGGGGGCATGTTTTTATATTTTTACTCTACATATATGTCTAAATGACATATGTCATTGCTTTGCATGTTATCAAACTCTATAAAAATAATATTTTACTGTGCTCCTGCAACTTGAATTTTCATTAACGGAGAACTTTTACATGTGTTTATCTTCTCAGCAATCCTGAGAAAAGCAACAGTCGCTATCTCCACTGTATAGATAAACTGATAATTTACAGCAATGATGTGATTTTTGCCAACTTCAAGCAGCTGGTAAAAATGGGCTCAGATTTGTATCTTCAGAGCCCAAGTCCACGCTCTTTGTTCTATGTAAATGTTGAGATTGATCAGGGAAGAGAAGAACAAACAGGTCCCCTTGGTCACTTCAGGATGCTTTGCTCCCTTGAGGCTGGAAGGTCCTGCTGTCTCCACTCGCCTGGCATCCCAGTCTCCACCTGGGTTTTGCAGGCTCCAGAAGTTCTGACAAAATGAGGATGCACGTGGTTGGTTCAGACTCCCACCCCCTCATCACTCTGCTGGCATCTGTGCCGTGTCCTTCTCTCTCTTCCTGAGACTGGAAATAACATATCCGGCTCCAGAGACTCCCTCCTCATTTAGTGTCAGATGTCACCCCTCAAACTTCGCTCTGCCCTGCAGCACCATTTCCTGCCGTCTGCTGGATCATTCCTGCACATCCATACAGCTGCTTTTCTCTCCCACCTTAGAAAAGAGAAAAAAGGTTCTTGCTCCCACTTCCTCCTCCTGCTACTGTCCTATTTTTCTGCTTTGTTTTGCTGTAGAACTTCTGAGAAGAGTTGTCTACACTGGCTTTCTCCAGTTCCTCCCCCCAGTTCTCTCTTACACCCACTCCAGTCAGACGTCCTCCGCTTCTTCTGACACTCTCGACACTGAAGCATTCCATCAAGGTCCCTGCAACTTCCAGGTCTCCAGATTGAGTGGTCAGTTCTCAGTCCTCCTCTTGTTTGACCTGCCAGCAGCATTTGGCACAGGTGTCCTCTCCTTCCCCAGGAAATGCCTTCTTCCCTTGGCTTCCAGCTGCCATATTCCCAGGAGTTTCTTCCCACTTCAGTGGCCTTTGCTCAGCCCTCTTCCTGCCCTCTGTGTGTTGGAGTGTCCCAAGGATCCATCAGCGGACCTCCTCTCTGCTCAGTCCACATTCACACTGCCATTGACCTCATCCAGTCCTGTGGCATTGAATACCGTGCATATGCTGAAGAGTCCCAAATGTATATCTTAGCTCAGACTTCTCTTCTGAACTCCAGATTCATTTATCCAATTGCTCGGCACCTTCCCATGGAGGTCTGATGGGCATGCCAGCACAACAGGTGCCAAGTTGTCCATAGCTGTCCTCCCAGGCCTAGTCTCCTGGTCTCAGTAAACGGAAGATCCATCCTTCCAGGTGCCTGAATCATAGACCTGGGGTCAACCTCAACTCTTGTCTTTTTCTCAAATCCTACATCTAATCTGTTCCAGAATCCTTTTCCTGGCCACCACCTGCTCTGCTGCCATGTGGCATGAGCCTGTCTCTATTCCTGAAGCGTGGCAACAGCCTCCTGACAGGGTTCATGTTTCCACCTTGACCCCACAACTTTGTGCCCAGGTCTGTGTCTGTGCAGCAGCTGGCTTATTGCTTCAGAGCTCAAATGAGATCCGTCCCTCCTCAGTCCAGACCCACCTCTGCCCCTGTCTCACACAGAGTAAAAGTCAGAGGCCTTTCCTCAATTGTTTTCTCTCTGACTTGATTTCCTAAAACTCTATCCTGCAGAAATTTTCCTGGTTAACTATCACCTTCATGTGCTGGCTGCATGGGCTTCCGCACACCAGCCCATTTGGCATGACCTGCATTTCTGCACTGATAACCCCTCACCATGCAGAAGCATCTTCTGCATGAACTCTGACTTATTTATGGAAGCTGGGAAGCTGAGGGGTCCTGGCCTGCAGCATTCAGCCCTGGGTTCCCAGGGAGCTGGCCCATGATTGAAAGAGATACTCACTGGCAGGCTGGTACAAGTGCACAGTCCACGCTCCAGAGCGAGGGCCTCCTTAAATTTTGCTCTCTGGGCCCCTTACCCTTTGCCTTATCCTGGTCCTGGCCCTATGTGGAGTTTAGTCAGGTAAGTTCTTCCCCATCTGCTCCTGTGTCCTCAGAGCCTGGGACCTTTCTAAGACTTGGCTGCTGGGCCTCTGGATTTCCACTCAGGAAGGGACCCTGATGGTGGCATGCATGTGGACACTGACTGGTGGGCTTGGGTTCCTCTTCAGAGCTGGGCAAGAAGCACGGCTGTCCATGCCCACCCTGTCGCCCATGGTTAACTCAGTCCCTGGGATTTTCTGATTGTGTGTTCATTTGTGAGTATCTGTTACATTGAACAGAAGCTAGAATTGTCTTTCTCAGGCATTTTTATTTTAACCATGGTAAAAAAAAAAAAATTTTATTTTGCCACATAGGACATCTGTAACCCAGGTCTGTTAGTAATGGTTCTCTCCATACTCATTGTATCATAGATGAGAAACTGAAGGTCACGTCAGTGAGTTTGCCGAAAAGCCAAAACAGGAATCCCGCCCTGCCCTCTGATTTCCATCCTGTGGCTTTTTTAGGCTCTTGTAATTAATTTTAATGATTGTGCCATTGTGGCTTATTTAAATTACCCTGGGAGGAACATCAGCTCTATTTAAGAAATTTTACTGTAGCTGCCCACCTGCTCTATTCAGGGAAATGCATCTTTTGTGGGATTTCTTCTGGGTAATTAAGAGGGTCTAAGCAGCCAGTTTTATAGTCATTGATTTAACTGTAGATAACAATGAAGCAAAATAAAAAAGCCGTTCCATCTGTAGGAGCATAGGAGTGATTTCAGTTAGAAAGGGTGTTCATCAGAGCACTAGCCAGGTGCCTAGGGAGGCAGCTGGGACCTTGGGGGACCCTGGACCAGCTTTCATGGAAGCTTCCCGAGGGCAGAGCTGTGGTGTGGGGTAGGGATCCCAGTTCCATTTCAGCAGATGTGTTTGGGACAGAACCTTGTACTTGGGCATAGGTGTTTGTTCTGACTTTCAGCGTTCCATCTGTAGGAGCATAGGAGTGATTTCAGCTAGAAAGGGTGTTCATCAGAGCACTAGCCAGGTGCCTAGGGAGGCAGCTGGGCCCTTGGGGGACCCTGGACCAGCTTTCATGGAAGCTTCCCGAGGGCAGAGCTGTGGTGTGGGGTAGGGATCCCAGTTCCATTCCAGCAGATGTGTTTGGGACAGAACCTTGTACTTGGGCATAGGTGTTTGTTCTGACTTTCAG
>NW_007737579.1:46223-46915 GCF_000696425.1 Galeopterus variegatus | reverse complement strand
CAGCAGATGTGTTTGGGACAGAACCTTGTACTTGGGCATAGGTGTTTGTTCTGACTTTCAGCTACTTGCAACTCTGAACATCACTGTGAGCCGGTGGCTCAGCAGCCACAGAGGAGCAGTGAGACATGCAGTCTCAGGGCCCCCAGCTCTGCAGACTCCCAGCCTGCATGTGAACAAGACCAGGGGCTTATCTGCATGTCTCAGTTGGAACAGCTCTGGTCTGAGGACTTGGGTCTTTGGTTTACAGTTTTCATCATCACATTGGTCATCCTCAGCAGTGGAGTTCATACAGTTTGGTTACCATGTGCAGGGCACCATGGAGGGTGCTGTTGTAACAAAAAGGTGCTGCAGAGCCCGCCTGGCCCTCTGGGGGACTTGCAATCTCGGGGGAAGGCAGAGGGGGCAGATGCAGGCATAATGTCATGGTGTTTTAGAAAGTGGACGTGCTGTGGACGCCCAGAGGCTGGCTGGATTCACATGCAGGAAGGGAGAGCAGGTGGGGCAGATGTCCCAAGCAGGAGGAAGTGCATGTAGACAGATGCAGAGGCAAGAGAGCTCTGGTTGTCGTGGGGCACATCAAGTGTCTGAACGCAGGCAGGCGATGGCCAGGTTTTGGAAGGCTTTGAATCACAATTTTAGATGTTTGGACTTTGTCCAGCAGGTCATGGAAGCTACTGTGAATTTTTTTTATT
>NW_007737579.1:43177-44953 GCF_000696425.1 Galeopterus variegatus | reverse complement strand
TTTTAAGGCTGAGTATTATTCCATGGTATGGATCTACCACATTTTGTTTATCCATTTATCCTTCGATGGACACTTGGGTTGCTTTCCACCATTTGGCTACTGTGAATCATGCTGCTGTGCACATGGGTGTACAAATAGCTTTGCAAGTTTCTGCTTTCAATTATTTTAGGTGTGTAACTGTAAGTGGAATTGCTGGATCATATGGTAATTCTATTTTTAATTTTTTGGGGAAGCACCATACCGTTTTTCATAAGGGCAGTGTCATTTCACATTCCCACCCACAGTGCACAAGAGTTCCAGTTTCTCTATGAAATAACAGTACGTGTTATTTTCTGCTGTTTTGATGGTGGGCATTCTAATGGGAGAGGGGTGGTATCCCGATGTGGTTTTGATTGGCATTTTTCTGATGATAGTGATGTGAAGCATCTTCCCATGTGTGGGAGTGCTGTGGCCTGGTGAGCGGGAGTCTGTTGTGTGGGAAGCCTGTGCAGAGGGTTGTTTGAGAGGATAAAGGGCAGTGCTACTTGCTGAGGGTGGTGGGGACACTGCCTGTTGCACCTGCAGGCGAGGCCTCCCACACGCTGCTTTGGTGGCTTCAGTGGGAACACCGTGTGACCAGGATGCTGTCCCAAAGTCAGGAGGGAGCATTGTCTGGTTTGAAAGGCGGCTGCTGTGCTGCACCAAATCCACCAGGTATGCCCTACCACCATCCCACTGCTTACTGGGTTGAAGTCAGAGTTGCCGAGACAGATGGGGGAGCATTTGAAGGATGTGTCCCTTGCTGTGGGTGTCTCTGCAGAAGTGTCCACCATTTGTGCTGCCCACTGGTATTTGTGATGCTCCTTCTTCTGCACACGAGAGGTCTTTGTGTTCTGCTTCCTTGAAGTTAGATAGGACCATGTGACTTGCTTTGGCCAATGAACTGTGAACAGAAGCAATGTCTTTTCACACTGTCTCTTCCCTGGTCACACTGGTGCCAGAAGCTCTTGTTGAGGAGGAGGTGTCGTAACGTCAAAGTGGCTGTTGTCTGCCCTGGACTCACAGTGGACTTTGAGTATGAATATAGAAACTATCACTGGGCTAAGGCCCTGAGATTTAGGAGTCATTTGTTACTGCAGCATAACCTAGCTTCTCCTGACTGATCCAGAGGAACTGAAAAGTGTTTTAAGTGCAAAGATAGGTTAAGATGAAACTGTAACATTTTGGAATAATTCCATATGCTTCTTAACATCTCAAAGTAATGAACCCCGCAGATGTAGCATAACAGTTTCGAGACTGAGCTCTATTTTTCTGTAGGTTAGTGCCTTGCTGGAGAGTTAATTATCAGATGTTAATGCTGTCACTTTGCCCGTTGCCTGCCCCAGGTGGGCTGGGAGCTGCTGAGGACTCATGAGCAGCACAGCACTGCCTGCATTTCATGGCTTCCATGTTTTCCAGGGCTTGTCCAATCCAGAGCCCACTTAGATTTTAGGAAACATCCCCAGAAACTGTGGATCTCATTATACTTCTGAAGTAGGAGGGTCATTGTTTTTAGCAGTTATTCCCAACTTTTAGTTTGACTGAAGAAATGCCGTTTTAATATCAGAAAATCTCCAAGAGATTTTCTAACCTCCCCACCTTGGCTATAGTCATGTTTTTACTACTGCTTTGGTTATTCAGTAACTATTTATTTATTAAACACATCTTTTAGTTTTAAGTTTAGTTTTCCACTATAGAACTTTTTTTTTTTTTCCTTTTTGTCTTTTTTCGTGACTGGCAACGGATCACAACCCTCAG
>NW_007737579.1:38877-42515 GCF_000696425.1 Galeopterus variegatus | reverse complement strand
GGTGCACTGTAGCAGTGCGCCACCGGGCCGGCCCCCACTATAGAACTTTTCAAAGGTAGATAAAAGCAGAGAGAATTGCATCATCAGTCCCTTTATGGGTAGAATTGTGTTCCCCCAAATTCCTCACCCCCAGTACCTCAAAATGTGACCAAGTTTGGAGATAGGTCTTTAAAGGGGTAATTAAATTAAAATGAGGTCATTAAGGTCACCTAATCCACCTGACTGATATCCTTATAAGAAGAGGAGATTGGACAAAGACATGCACAGAGGGATGGCCATGTGGAGATACAAGAAGAAGACGGCCACGTACAAGCCAAGGAGAGAGGATCAGAAGAGACCAACCCTGCCAGCACCCTGACCTGAGACCTCCAGCCTCCAGAACTGTGAGAAAATAAATGTCTGTGAGTAAGCCACCCCGTCTGTGGTGCTTTGTTCTGGCAGCCTGCAAACTAATACAGGGCCTGTGTACTGCCTTTCAGCTCCAGCATTTTCAATTTTTAAGCAGCCTTCATGGACTATCCCTGATGTGCCAGGAGTGTGGGGCATACAGTGGAGAATCAGAGGCGATGCCTGCCTGGGAACCTCACGTTCTGGGGCAACTGGATGCATTCACCAGGACGAGCTACAATTGAGAGCACTTTGAATATTCCTAATCTCCTGACATCTTATATCTTTGAACCCCTCGCTATAACAGCATGGCAGATGGTCTTCCAGCAGGGCTGTGTATGCAAATGGATTCTCAGACCCCTCCTGGGCTCACCTTTTAAGAATCTAGGAACCAAACTGAGGCTTCTGGCATCGGGTGGGTTTTGGTGTAAATGGATGAAAATGGGATGAGAAGCATGGCCTGGGCAGCTGTGACCTAATCAAGCCAGACCTGTCACGTGGACCAGGTCTCAGCCCAAGCTGGGCCCCAGGGAGCAGATGCAGACATTGTTCTTATACAGTGAAGAATTGGGGAGATGGTGAATCACACTGAGAAGTGACTCAGTTGCTTACTGATGGATTCATCCAGGATTCTTTTAAATACCAAATTCCCATGGACGTGTAAAAGTACCCAGTTCACTCAGAAACATTATGCTGAGTGAAAGAAGCCAGGCATGCAAGATTACATATTGTACAATTCCATTTATAGGACGTTTCTAGAGAAGGCCTAATTACAGGGACAGAAAGCAGATGAGTGGTTGTCCGGGTCTGGGGAGGTGCATGGGGATTGGCTGCAAACAGACATGAGAGAGCATGGCGGTGACGCGTGTTCTGAAATGCATGTGGCCATGCCCGGGCAACCAAAGACAGTCACCGAAAATCGTCCCCATGTGTGATGGGCGAATCCTACGGTACGTAAGTTACATCTTGGTAAAGCTGTGAAAACCACTCAGTTCAGTTCTGTGGAAAATCAAGGGAGTCTTCTTGAGGGAAGTAGGCTCTGAGTGGATGTGGAGGACCGAGTGTCTTTTGGTAAGAAGAGGCAGCAGGAGGCGGTTCCAGATGGAGGAACAGGATCCTGGGGGAACTGGCAGGGTGGGCGACTGAGGCGGACGGAAGGAGAAGCTTGATGCCAGGAAGCAAAGGGGCACCCAACAGTTCTCAACTCTTGTTGCATGTTCCAGCCACCTGGAGAGTGTTTTTAAAACACAGATGCCTGGGCCCCATTCCTGGGGATTCAGATTTAATTGGTCTAGGAGTATAGATCCCGGACTTCAGTATTTTTTTAAAAACATATTTTTAATGAAGTGATATTCTATCATTTCTTTTTCACTTCTCAGCTGGAACACCTCTATAAGGACATACTTCCCGTCACCTGTTGCATGGTTACCCAGGGGGACAGTTCACAGAGAAAACACAGGATGTGCATGTCATTCTTCCGTTTCATTTACCAGTTTTAAGGATGATGAATTTGTTTCCCATGACCTTCCAAAGGTGACTAGAGTAGTCTGTTTGTGTTGCTTATAACAGAATACCTGAAACTGGGTAACTGACAGGATGTGCATGTCATTCTTCCATTTCATTTACCAGTTTTAAGGATGATGAATTTGTTTCCCATGACCTTGCAAAGGTGACTAGAGTAGTCTGTTTGTGTTGCTTATAACAGAATACCTGAAACTGGGTAACTGACAAAGAAATGAAATTTATGTCTTGCAGTTTGGGAGTCTGGGAAGTCTAAAATCCAGGGAACACTTCTGGTGAGGTCCTTCTTCTTGGTGGGACTCTCTACAGGGTCCTGGATGACCAGGGTATCACATGGTGAAAATAGGCTGAGCAGGAGAGAGCTAATCTTCTCACTTGCTCTCCTTTTAAAGCCATCAGAGCCATGCTCACTGCTCTAGGAATGGATCAATCCGTACCAAGGGTACAGTCCTCACAATCTAATCACCTCTTAAAGGCCCCGCCTTTCAAATACCATAATAGGATTTTCTATCCTCTTATCACTGTTACAAAGTTTCCAAATATATGAACTTTGGGTGACACATTAAGTCCATAGCAGTGACCAATTAGTGTTTTGTTTTTTTCTTTTGAACTATCAATCTGAATTCATAGGCTTGAACACATCTGATAGGTTTCAAACCATTGCAACCCTTATTCTTACTGTGACTCACATTGTTCTACTCTTGGCTGGTGGAGTCATCTTCAACTTGGTCCCTAAGACATTTTGACATGATCCTGGTCATCTTTGATAGCTTCCTTGCTTTTTAAAAAAAGAAGTGGTTTTATTTTTCCATCCCTTCCATACTACTTCATTAGGTTTACATTTCTTTATTGTTCTTTTAGTGGTTGTCCTGCAGGTTGTACATGCAGCCTTGACTCAGTAGACTGTAGTGATTATGGAGTCTTCTTTAAATGGTACTTTAACTGCTTCCAGACAGTGTAAGGACTTTACATACAGTATCAGCATGTTTTGAAAGCTGCCCAGGAGATCTCTGTGGACATCCAGGGTTGAAAACTCTGGGTGGGGTGTTGGATAGGTGATTATCAGGTTCATATTTTAAAGAACACTTTTCTAATTCTGATTTTTTGTGTGTTTGGTCTGGTGATGTGATATTTTCAGTTTATGGGTGATTTTAGAGCTGGGAAGGGATGCCCTCTTCTCAGAAATGCTCCTGTTATTCAGGTGCTGTAGGAATTGAAATTAAAATCATACAGCCCAGACCTGGCAGGGGGATGCATTTAGGATTCTTGTCACTAAAGCAGGAGTGCTCCCAGGTGCCGACTCCTCCCCAGACGAGACGCCTTTCCCTGTGTCCAGCACATTGCTGAGGGCCTTACCTGCACGATGCCATTTAGTTCTCCCCACCCTATCTGACAGATTGGAAGTGGGGGATTGATGAGAACCTTCCAGACACATGTTCCAAGCCACAGAGCTGGCAGGTGCCAGAGCCAGATTTGAGCTCCAGCCCATCTAACTTCTGTCACCAACAGAAGGGGTGAGAAAGCTGACCACAGGCCACTTCACTTTAGCTGTGACCAAGGTCTCATCGACACTGGCACCTGACAAATAGGCTTGTTGTAGAATATAAATCTGAAGGAAGCATTGTCCTCACTGACATCATGTTTTGGGAGTGAGTTGATGTATTTTGTGTTTTTTTTTTTCCTTTTTTTGTCTTTTTTACTGACCGGTAACAGGATCGCAACCCTCGGTA
>NW_007737579.1:35932-37887 GCF_000696425.1 Galeopterus variegatus | reverse complement strand
CAGCATCATTTCTTTGAGGATCACTCAAGTTGCTGCAGGCATCAATAGTTCATCCTTTTTATTGCTGAAGAGTGTTCCATGGTTGGTTTAAGCATTTACTCATTGAAAGACATTTGGGTCATTTCCAGTTTTGGGTTATTATGAATGTCATGTACAAGTTTCTGTGCGAAAATAACCTTTTATTCCTTTGGGATCGATTATCTGCAATTGCTGGATTGTATCCATTTTTAGATTTAAGGGAACTGCCAAACTGTTTTCCAGAGTGGCTGTATCATTTACACTCTCACTAGCAGTATATGANTGTGACCAAGGTCTCATCGACACTGGCACCTGACAAATAGGCTTGTTGTAGAATATAAATCTGAAGGAAGCATTGTCCTCACTGACATCATGTTTTGGGAGTGAGTTGATGTATTTTGTGTTTTTTTTTTTCCTTTTTTTGTCTTTTTTACTGACCGGTAACAGGATCGCAACCCTCGGTATTGCGTCCGCACCGCGCTCAGCCAGTGAGCGGGAACCGGTCTCCACATGGGATCTGAACCCTCGGCGGGAGCGCCGCCACACTCCCAAGCGGCGCACTCTCCAGTGCGCCACCGGGCCGGCCCTTTTGTGTTTTTTTTACTTTTTATTTTGAAATAATTTTAGATTCACAGGAAGGTGTAAAGAAATGTTCAGGGAGATTGCATCCACCCTTCACCAGCCCTTCTTCAGTGTTAACATCTTGCATAACTACAGGACATTAGTAAAACCAGGAAACTGATGTCAGTATAATTGACAGAATTAGTCAGATTTCACCAGTTATACACACACTAATTTGTGTGTGTGTGTGTGTGGGGGGGGACTCTATGCAGCCGCGTGGGGAGCTTCCTGTAACCACCGCCACAGTTGAGATAGTCAACTATACAATCACCAGAGGACTTCATCATGCTACCCACTTGTAGACACACACACACACACGCTCACACACACACATACACACACGCACACGCACACACACATGCTCACACACACATGCACGCACACACACATGCACACACACACACATGCTCACACACTCACTCTTCCATCATTCCTGACCCCTGGTAGCCACCGTTTTTCATATCTCTGTCGCCTCATGNGAACTGCCAAACTGTTTTCCAGAGTGGCTGTATCATTTACACTCTCACTAGCAGTATATGAGTGACCCAGTTTCTCCACATCCTTGTCAGAATTTGGAGTTGTCACTGTTTTTTATTTTAGCCATTCTCCTAGGGGCATAGCGATATCTAATTGTAGTTGCATTTTTCTAATGGCTAGTAATGTTGGACTTCTTTTCATGTGATTATTTGCCATATGTATGTCCTCTTGGATGGGATGCCTGTTCATAATTTTTGCCCATTTTCTAATTATTTTTTTTTTTTTTTTACTGTTAAGTTTTGAGGATTCTTCATATATTCTAGATACAAGTCCTTTGTTAGGTGTGTGATTTGCAAATATTTTCTCCCAGTCTGTAATTTTTCTTTTCATTATCTTAACATGACATTTGGCAGAGCAAGAGTTTTTAATTTTGATGAGGTCTAACTTTTATCAGTTTTTTCCTTTTATGGATACTGTGTTTTGTGTTTTGTCTATGAACTCTTTGTATAATCCTAGGTCTCAAAATTCTGTCCTATGATTATTTTCTAGAAGTTTCATGGTTTTATGTTTTACATTTAAATTCACAATCCATTTTGAGTTAATTTTTGTATAAGTTATGAGGTTTAAGTCAAATTTCTTCTCTTCCCTCCTTTTCTTTCTTCCAGTTTTGCCTCTCTCTCTCTTTCTCTCCCTCACTCTCTCTGTCAGGTTTTCTAATTCACAAACATGGTATATCTCTTCAAGTATTTAGGTCTTTGATTTCTTTCTTCACCATTTTGTAATTTTTTTTTCCTTTTTGTCTTTTTTCATGTCCGGCAACGGATCGCAACCCTCAGTGT
>NW_007737579.1:30644-35308 GCF_000696425.1 Galeopterus variegatus | reverse complement strand
CGGGAGCGCCGCCGCGCTTCTCAAGCGGCGCACTGTAGCAGTGCGCCACCGGGCCGGCCCCGAGTTAATTTTTGTATAAGTTATGAGGTTTAAGTCAAATTTCTTCTCTTCCCTCCTTTTCTTTCTTCCAGTTTTCTCTCTCTCTCTCTTTCTCTCCCTCACTCTCTCTGTCAGGTTTTCTAATTCACAATCATGGTATATCTCTTCAAGTATTTAGGTCTTTGATTTCTTTCTTCACCATTTTGTAATTTTTATCTTATAGATCCTGTGCATGTTTTGTTACATTTATTCATAATATCTCATCATTACCTTTGGAGCAATTGTAAATAATATTGCATTTTAAAATTTTGATTTCCACTTGTGTGCTGTCAGTATATAGATATGCATTTAATTTTTGTGCATTAATCTTGTATCCTGCAGCCTTACTGAACTGTAACTTCTTCTCAGCACTGTTTGAGCTGCATCCCACAAATTTGGTGTGCTGTGTCTTTATTTTACTTCAGTACTATGTGTTTTAAATTTCCTTTAAGATTAGGTATTTGAACTATGGATTATTTAGAAATGTCTTAGTTAATTTCCAAGTATTTGGTGATTTTTCTGTAATCTTTCTGTTGTTGATTTCTAGTTTAATTTTATTTTGGTCAAAGAAACTATTCTGCATGATTTAAATTATTTTGAATTTATTAAGGTTTGTTTTGTGACCCAGAAGATGATCTACCTTAGTTCATGCTCCATGGGCAATGGAAAAGAATGTCTATTCTGCTGTTGTTGGGTGGAGTGTTCTATAAATGTCAATTAAATCCTTTTGGTTGATTGTGTTGCTTACTTCTGTATTCTTGCTGATTTTCTATTAGTTCTACCAATTGTTGAAAGTGAGGTATTTTTTTTTTTTTTAGTAATTCTGATTTTATTTATGGTTTTACTGCTTTTTACAAATAATTGATACACTTGTGTAATATTCACAGTACTACAAAAATGTGAGACTACATGTGAATATTGATCTCATAGTGGATAAAATATGTAAAATATTGATTCAGTGAAGCAGAAAGCTATTGAAAGTGTTTATAAGTATTAGGTGTTACATTTTTGGATGTTACCAAGTTGAAGTTGTTCATCAGCAGTGGGATACTCATCATAAATTCTGCTTAATGTTTAAAATTAGAGAGAGTAGTAGCCAAGTATGTGGTCAATAAAATCTACTCAGTTATCTTTCCAAGATTCTTCTATGTGTGTTATTTTTATAGGAATCTTTTTATATTCCTTCTGGGATATCCATTGCGGATTTCTCTATTTCTGCTTCTGGCTAGATCAGTTTTTGCTTCCTGTATTTTGAGGCTCTGTTTGGTGAGTACACATTTAGGATTGCTGTATATTTGTGGTATATTGAGCATATTATCCTAATATCCTTTCTTGTCCTTATTAATTTTCTTTACTCTGAAGTCTACTTTATCTGATATTAATATAGGCACTCTTGCTTTCTCATGAGTAACGTTTGCATGACATATTTTTCCCTATCCTTTTACTTTCAGTCTACTAATGTTACATTTGAAGTTTCTCATAGGTAGCATATGGTTGGGTTGTGTTTTTTATCCACTCTGCCAATTTTTTTCTTTTATTTGGTGTAGTGAGACCATTTATATGTAGTATAGTTATTGACATTTTAGGGCTTAAGTCTGCATTTTATTTTTGGTTTTAGTTTTTTTCCCCTCTGTTTCTCATTCCTCTGTTTCTTTTTCTTTGCCTTCCTGTGGATTTCTTAAGCATCCTTAAAGTCCCGTTTTGCCTTATGTATAATGTCTTTGAATAAACTGCCTTGTAGAGTTTTCTTTATGGTTGCTGTAAGTATTACTACAGCCTACTGGTGTCAGAGTTTCACCACTTTCAGTGAAGTATAAAAGCCTTACTTCTTACTTCCATTTATGTGCCTTTACCCTCACCACTTTTTAATATAATCATCTTAACTATTTCCTCCATATTCATTGAATCCCATATCAGATGTTATAACTCTTGCTTCAACCTTAAAATATGAATAAAGAAACTCATGAGGTAATGTATAGTCCTAATCTTCTTCTACTATTGTCTTTCTGTTTGGAGAGCTTCCTTTAGCCAATTTTTAAAGGTAGAGGTCTATTAGTAATAAATTCTCTTAGTTTCTGTTCTTCTGAGAGTGTCTTCACTCCTTCATTCCTTTTTTTTTTTTTTTTTTTTTTTCCCCTTCATTCCTTTTTTTTTTTTTGTTAACAGCTTTGTTAAGACATAATTCACATACCATATGATTTATTCCTTGAAAGTGTACAATTCAGGGGTTTTTAGTATATTCACCAAGTTTTGAATCATCACCGTGAACTAATTTTAGAATATATAATAAAATTTTTTTTTCCTTTTTGTCTTTTTTCGTGACCGGCAACGGATTGCAACCCTCAGTGTTGCGCCCGTACCGGACTGGGACCGGCAATGGGATCGCAACCCTGAGCGGGAACCGGTCTGTATGTGGGATCCGAACCCTCAGCGGGAGCGCCACTGCACTCTCAAGCGGTGCACTGTAGCAGTGCGCCACCGGGCCGGCCCATAATAAATGTTTAAGTCTTAATTTTTGCATATTATAGAGGAGAAGGAAAGGTAGTCTATACCGTCTTGTTGTGGAATTGGAAGTTGATATGTCTTTTCAAGTCTTTTGTAAATCGCAAGTTCCTTCCTTTATCTCTTTATTTTTTAAAATGTATTTTAATTTTTTAATTTTTAATTTGTTAAAGTTAAATTTACCATTTTAACTATGTTTGAGTGTACAATTCAGTGGCATTTAAGTACATTCACGTCATTGTGCAACTAATCTCCAGAACTTTTTTCATCTTGCAAAACTGAAACTCTGTACCTATTAAACAATAACTTTTCATTCTCTCCTTTTCCCAGCCTCTGGGAACTCCTATTCTACTTTCTGTTTCTATGAATTTGACTACCTCATATAAATAGTGGAATCATACAGTATTTTTTCTATGACTAGCTTTTTCATTTAGCATAAAGTTCTCATAGTGTTGTAGCAGGTGTCAGAATTTCCTACAATTTTAAAGCTGAATAATATTTCATTATATGTATATACCTCATTTTTTAAATTCATTTATCCATTGATGGATACTTGGGTTGCTTCCACTTTTGGGTTACTGTGAATAATGCTACCATGAACACAGGTGTACAAATATCTCCTTGAGACCCTGCTTTCGTTTCTTTTAAGTATATACCCAGAGTGCTGAATGACATGGTAATCCTATTTTTAATTTTTTGAAGAACTGCTGTAGTATCATCTATCTCTGTCTTTTACTTATAAAATATCTGCTGAAGATTCTGGGATACTTGACATGTATAATGTCCCACAGTCTTGTTTTGGATGCATGCTTTCATGATGAGGTTCAATATGTCCCTTTGTCCACACTGGCAGCTGGATTCAGTGCATTCACCAGACTCAGGTTCCATCTCCTGCACAAGATTAGAGGAAGCACATTATGTCTGCTCATCCCTCTTTCTGTGAGTTTAGCAGCTGTTGATGCTCAGTGCCACTGTTTTGGTTGAATTGTGTCCTCCCCAAATTTATTTGTTGAAGTCTCAATAAATTTGTTGAGGTATCTCAGAATGTGACCTTATCTGGAGAAAAGGTCTTTACAAAGGTTATCAAGTTAAAATGAGGTCATTAGGGACCTCATTAAGAGTTAGGTCATTAGTCCAATGTGACTGGTGTATTTATAAGAAGAGGAAATTTGGACACACACACGTGCCAAGGGAAAACCATGTGAAGTCACAGCAACGCATACAACCGTGAAGATAGCTAACTGTTGCCCTTTATCCTTGAAAGTTTTCCTGGATAGTAAATCCTTGAGTCTTAAATATGCTACTCGATTTTCTTCTGGAGGTAATCATTACTGTTAAAAAGTGTGATGATAATCTAATATTCTTTCTCTTATAGGTGATGTGTTCTTTTATTCCTAAATGTTCAATGGCTTTTTTTTTTCTGTTTTCTTTTTAAGTCTAGTAATTTTACCAGAATATGTCTTAATGTTGGTCATTCTGTGTCAATTATTCTTAGGTACATTGTGGGCCCTTTCAACATGTAATTTCAAAAAAAAATTTTTTTTAATTGGAGGAATGTTTCTAGAATTAAAGTTTTTAGCTTTTGTTCTTTTCCCTCACTTTGGGTTTCTTCTTTAGGAGCTCCTGTCTCTGTGTGTTAGATCTTCTTTGCTCTGTTCACCTTCCATAGTTGTCACTTTCTCTAGAATTATTTTTTCCTTCTTTATTTCTGGCTTTCAACATTTTCTTCTTTATTTTCTATTTTTTATGGCATTCTCTGTTTTGTTTGCTCTTGCATTCCTTCTAGTTTAGTCTTAATTCCTAAAATAATTGTTTTCATTACCAATGAAACGTTTCTTTTTCCTGCACTCTATCATTCAGTTTCTGAGTATTTCTAATTTTTTTTTTTTTTTTTTTGTCCTTTTTGAGACCGGCCACACTACACTCAGCCAGTGAGCGCTGTGAGTGCACCGGTCATCCCTATATAGTATCTGAACCCATGGCGGGAGCGTCGCTGCATTCCCAGCGCCGCACCCTCCCGAGTGCACCATTCTAATTTTGATTCATGTTGTTCTTCCACATCTTTCCTGAATTTCTTTGAATTC
>NW_007737579.1:29150-29921 GCF_000696425.1 Galeopterus variegatus | reverse complement strand
GCACCATTCTAATTTTGATTCATGTTGTTCTTCCACATCTTTCCTGAATTTCTTTGAATTCAGTTTGGAATTTCCATTTGCTCTATGAGCACATACTTTTGGCATTCTTTCATTGTCTAGAGGGCTGTTGTTTGCTCATTATTCTCTCTTTTTTCTCCTAATGGTCTTCTATGGTGTTTGGTCTTGCTGTTTTTCTGTTGTTCTTTTTTATGTGAATTTTGAGATACCTGGTTCAGGGCAGCTTTTCTACATTTGCAGAGCTTTCTCTTCTGTTACTTATCTGAAGGGTCACAAAAAAAGTGTGTCCTAATCCCTACTCCCTTTCCTTACTTTTATCTGGACATTCTCTGTGTGGTCTCAGTCCTGCTTAATTTTGATGCTGCTCCTGTGGTTTTTCCTGAGTCGGGAGGGAGTGCTGGTTTTGATTCTGAGAGTTTGCACCCCCTTGCTCTGCACTGTTGCTGTGGGCAGAATCCCTCCCAGCTGCCTCCCTGTGGCTTTGCCAGGCTTCCCCATGAATATCTGATGGTTATTTAGGGGCTCTCCTGTTCTCAGGTTTTCTGCAGCTTCCCTCGGTTTCTTCTGCAGATGTTGAGATCACACAGGCCTTGAGGCTGCTAGTAGCTTGTTCCCACCTTGCTGGTATTTTTGGGTTTGTGTGGAACATTGTCATCTAGTTTTGTTGTACGTGTTGTGTGTTTGTTTAGGTTTTAATGTATCGTTGCTATACTTGTTTTCTGTGGACATTTCGGGAGATTTAAAAAAAAAAAA
>NW_007737579.1:25633-28910 GCF_000696425.1 Galeopterus variegatus | reverse complement strand
TTAATGTATCGTTGCTATACTTGTTTTCTGTGGACATTTCGGGAGATTTAAAAAAAAAAAAAACATGCCGCTGACAGCACTGCCACATCCCCAGATCCTGCCTTGAAGCTTAGCCTGTTGCTTGTGCGCTGAGCATGCTGCTGCTGAGTGCCTGGCCCTCAGGAGCGTGCCATGCCGTTTCTTTTTCGTGGTTTTGCCACCCACGTCGCTGATTCAGATCCAAAAATAGCACCAGAAGGTGCATTTGGAAGAGAAGAGATGCCACCTATATTAGTTCCTGGCGGGAGAGCACCTTGGGGGCATGATCCTGTAACACTCCCTTATTTGTATCACAGAGAAGTATGGTTTGGTCAATGAAGAGAGAAAAGGAGTAGCATTTGGATCTATGTGGAGTGCAGATGCCACATGGCCAGGATCCCAAGGGACATGGGCCCTGGGAATCCATCCACCCTCATTCTAGCTGACTCCACAAATTCCCAGAGATGATTGGAGGTGAGTGGTGGTGTGGATACCCCTGTCACCAGGCTGTGCCATGTGGCCCCGGGCAGCTGGTCAGGGTGGCTAAAGAAGGTTTCCTTATCCCTAGAGTCCTTTCTCACTCTCCCAGTGGTGGCCATCTGAATAGCTGTTATTTTCTAGTTGGCCTTTTAGGCCTTTATCACCGACAGACCTTCTTTTACATCTGGAACAAACGGAGACATGGCAAGCTGCAGAATGGCACTGTACTCATTCCCTGGGGTTCCTGTAACAAGGTACTGCAGACTGAGTGGCTAGAACAACAGAAATTCATTATCTCACCTTCTGGGGGCTGAAAGTCTGAGATCAAGGTTTCAGCAGGGTCAGTTCCTGAGGAGGGTGGAGGGAGAGTCTGTTCCAAACCTCTCCTCTTGCTTCTGGTGGTTTGCTGGCAATCTGGGTACTCCTTGGCTTCTAGATCCCTGCCTTCATGTGCTTACTGCGTTCTCCCTCTGTGCATGTCTGGGTCCAAATTTACCCTTTTATGAGGACACTGTCATATTGGATTAGGGGCAAACTTGGAAGGTTTGTGCACCTGGGCGTCGTATGATAAAGCTGATTTTTAGGAAAATAATCTGGAGAGCTGTGGTGTTCACATTGAATCTATTCCAGTCCTGGTCAGTTCTGGTGAGATCCGACTGGACCCTGGATAATGCTGTGCTGCTCTTGAGATGGTTCTGATTAAACCAAGCCAGTCCTGACCAGCCAGGCCAGACTGAGAGATAATTGGGGTAGGTTTTAAAGTGATGCTAACTTCATATTTCAAATAAAGATGAAATAACTTAAAATTCTGCTTGCACTCTCAGTGTAGAGATGAAAGGAAACACAGTGTTTCGAGATACTTCCCTCACAGATCAGCACACAATGGCCACATCAGGCATGACTTATCAGTGTCCTGGCCCCTCATCTGTGCAGCGTCCAGAATCGAGGTGACCTGCAGGGTGCTCATCAGCCGGGGCAGAGACTAAACATGGCTAAGGATTGAGGGGCCACATGCTTGCAAAACTCCCTGTGGGGCTGAGTGATGGTCTTTGGTCTGAAAGGTTTTGTATTTCCTGGAGTGTTCCTATGTAGGTGTCGAGGGCAGCATGGGAGGCGAGTTCAGCGCTTCCTCACGGGGCCTGTGGTGGCCTTGCATCTGCCGGGGAAACGCCAGCTTCTTTCAAGCCAGGCCAGTTGCAACCTCCTTCCCACCTGCCACCTTCACACATTCATAGCTGCAGAAATGCCCCGTACTTTCACTGCTTCTCCAAGTCGATGTATGATTTTCAGACTGGGCAATGTTGCCTCTTGTCTGTTCTTTTGTTTTCCTTTATGTGCCAGAGTAATATTAAACTCTTCTCATTATCCTTCAAAACCCAAATAATGCAATGCACACTGTGCAGCATGGTGCAAAATAACTGCAGGTGCACACGCCAGTGCTTTGGAAAGTAATTCACAGAGACACATCTTTTCTGGTTCCTATGATCATTATCTTATTATTAGTTATATACCATATTTTATTTTTTATATAATGAAATTTATTTTGATATAAATTTATTTGTATAATTATATAATATACATAATATCATACATAATACATATAGTATATTTAATAATTATAATTAAAATAATTTATTCTTATTCATATTAATATTAGTAAAGGACAATTTGGAAACACACTTTACCTTTTCTATGTAGGTAAATGTCAGTCTGTCTTATCTCTTTAGAGTGTCCTGCAGAATCCACCCTGATGTCTTCTCATTCTGACAGTCATCAGGAAGGCCACTTTCAGGAAGCGTCACACAATATGATGGACAGCATGAACCTTCTGATTCTATTTCTTTTGCTGAATGAATCAAAAAAATCCCAGGGCCGGTGTTAAGTAGGTGAAGGAGGATAGAAAGCTGGTAAAGGGCCCCAGGTCAGTCAGCCTCAGTGCCTGTCTCTCATTTACACACTCGTTTGTGTACATGTGCAGGTGCACACAGACATAACTGGATGCCATTTGAATTACCAGGAAAATGTAGGCCACCAACTGTTGTGCTTTGACATCTNCCCAAGGCCAGGAGGCTGGGTTTAGAGCCCAGAGCTTGGTTGGGTCAGGATGATGTGTAAGAGAGGAGAGTACAGTGGGGACCGGGGGTGTCAGACGGGGATGACCTCAACTGGGGTTAAGGCCCAAAGCAGTGGGTCCCACCCTCAGTGGGGAAATACTAAGAACGGGTCTGAGATGTGGTAACTCAGAGTATTGGCTTTTGAGGGAGCAAAAAAGAGGGTCTTGGAAAGTGCGTGGGATCAGAGGTTCTGCTTCTGGGAGAGGGAGATTCCTTGGAGAAGGGGTGTTCTCTGGAGACTTGGTGTGAAAGGGAAGAAAAAAATCAGCTTGAACTTAAGGAATTTAGGGAAACAACAAAGCATCAAAGAATAAGTAAGAATGAGGAAGACTGAGGAAGGGGGAGTGGAAGAGGGGAGGGGAGGAGAAGGGGAAGGAGGGAGATTCTCTATCATCTGTTCCAGAAACCACGCTTTCCTAAGGAAACCACAAGTCCTTTTCTATGTACTCCACTCTTCCAGTCTCCTGCTATTGCTGTTCCAGGCAGACTGGAGAGTCTAACTAAAATAAATATAAATGTAAGCCAACCTAGCATCCATACAAATTCTTTTTTTTTTGTCTTTTTTTTTCGTGACCGGTAACAGGATCGCAACCCTTGGTGTCGTGCCCGTACCACGACCAGCAACGGGATCGCAACCCTCGGTGTCGCGCCCGCACCGCGCTCAA
>NW_007737579.1:22263-24880 GCF_000696425.1 Galeopterus variegatus | reverse complement strand
GTGCCGCCACGCTCCCAAGCGCCCCCAAGTGCCGCACTCTACCGAGTGCGCCACCGGGCCGGCCCCATCCATACAAATTCTACTATAGGAAAAAAATAACAGAAAACAGGTAACAAAATATTTAGCATATGAAAACAGCAAAGAAGTAAAGGGGCACAATAAAATATAATTAACAGGCAGTTGCAAATGTGGAAAAAAACACCATGAGTCAGCGATTCAGAAAGTGAGACTAGAAATGCGTGTACAACAGGGGGTTTGAAATGCGAGCTGATTAAGGAAAGAAACTGAAGAAAAATAGAGGATAATCTCTGAAATTAATAGTAAATTATAAGGTACCCCAAGGGGACAGTGGTTACAACTGAAAGTACAGTCAGAATAGAAATGAAAGGAAAAAAAAAAAAAACTGGAAAAAGGCAGAAAGGACCAAAAACAAAGTGACCATTGGGAAAAGATCCAATGTGCCTATAATTGGAGACCATGAAGAAGAAAAACAAGGCAATGGAATAGAAGTAAAATTTAAAACTGTAGCTTAGGAAAATTATCCTGAAATAAAATAAGACCTGAATCTACATGGAAATAGTCCACTGTCATTCTGGGAATGGTCAACTCAAGACTTACACTCTAAAAATATTAAACTTTAAGGATAAAATAACATCAGCTGAGCCTCCAGGTTAAAAAGACCAAGTTACTTACAATGGGAAGAAAATCAGGTTGGCATCACACTTTGTGACAGGGACATGCAAAGCAAGACAGCAGTGGCACAACATTTTTGAGAAATTCAAGAAAAGAAAGTGTGAGCTGAGGGTTTTATATCTAGCCAATGGCCCTTTATGCAAGAACTAAAAGAATATTGTACCTATCAGCTGTACTTAAAGAATCTACTAGAATTAGTGGAATGTCAGGTGTTGGGGGATGGGCGTGCTGCAAAAGTGTTCTGCCCTGGATGCAGGCAATAAGGAGTTGCGTCATTTGTAGATAATTTAAAAACAATAATAAAGCTTACTAGAGGTCGGTCTGCTTTTTATTATCTCTGTGCTCCAGCACTTTTAAATGATGTCAGTCAAAAAATGCTCCTCCTAAAAACAATCTTCTATTGATCTAATTTCTAAGCAATTTTTCCTATTACTGTTGCATTTTAGTAATGAGTATAAACTTCAAATTAGTGCATTAGTATTACTAATGCTTTAATAAACATTGTATTCTATATGGAAGTTAATTTGGAGAATTCCTAATTCTACAGCAGAGTATATACATGCAGAGTCAAGTACACGTGTACATTTTGAGAGTAAGTACATAACAGTTCAGAATCATTCAAACTCCTTTCAGATATAGGCTCCTTCTGTGTGGTGCTACATATTTTTCTGTTTAAATAGCAGAGTAGAAATAAACAATGATTGCACAGCAATTGTAAAGATGAAGAAACAACTTGAGTTTCTTCAATTCTGTTATTCTATGTGACCACTTGGAGTTTTTATTTTTATTTAAAATTTAAACGGTAAAACAACACAAATGATGAGATGCAATGTTTTGGTTTGATAAGCACAATTTTTAGTTGACACATGAAATATTTTATGGAATGTGAATTATATCTTTTGGGCTGAAATTTGTTTTTTAAAATTGTTCATTGTTTTTAAAATTACAGATCAAATCAAGGAACTAGTGATTATTACTAGTCGTTGTATGATAATTACTGAAAATATTTTTGTCACATAGAGGATGGTGGTGATAGAAATCATCCACTCTGGGTGTCAAATACACTGTGTGCCACATGGTAGGGGACAGGCTTCATCCGATTAAAGGATGATTAGGGAAATTCTGGCAAAAGTGCGGAGTGAGTTTTAAATGTTTTTTAAAATTGTATTATGTAAGACTAATATAAAGGTCCCAGGGATAAATGTGGCAGAATAGATATAAATGTTATACTTGCTGGTGAAATAGAAATAATCAATAAAAATAACAGGAGGAGCAGGAAGAAGAAAGAGGAGAGTAGAATGAGCTCACTGACTGCCCTTCAGGGAAAAAGGTGAATTCTTTAAAAGCTGACAAATCAAATAGTAAAAAGTGTTGGTATAGGATGACAATGAAGCAAAAATATAGACCTTCCTAAATACCCAACAAAATACAAAAACAAAATAAACTTTTAAAGGAGCAAAGAGCACAGACCACATAGTGAAATATACACAGTAAATATGACACAAAATGATAAACAGAGCTGAGGCCAAACCTAGCAGCTGCATCAATAAAGTCAAGTGGATTTAACCCGCTTATTACAAGAAAAGATTTTCACATTGGTCACACAGTGGCACCAAACTCCATATTGTATAAGGAATCATCAAAGTGGTTCAGAAGGGCTGAAAGGATGGGAGGGCATATAGCAGCAAAGCCAAGAGAAAGAAAAAGAAATCAGGATTTTTAATCCTGATTTCAACCAAGGTAGAATCAGGCTCCAGGCGTTAAATGAAACACAGAGGGCCACTGTATAATGTGAAAGGCTGCAGTTTGCAGGAAGATATAATAATTGTGCTTATATATGCTCTACATGACATCACCAGAACCTCCACATAGGAGAAACCACAGGTGCAGCTGGGAGACGTGGAGAGAAGCACACTAATTCCAG
>NW_007737579.1:20968-21271 GCF_000696425.1 Galeopterus variegatus | reverse complement strand
TCACAATAAAATAAAGCTAAAAATTAATCATAAGATTAAAAAAAGGCCCTTCAAAATTACAAAACTAAACTCTATAAAATAAGTTCTTGGTTGAAAGGAAACATACAAACCCAAGTTGCATAATTTCTAGACTATGATGATAATGTAAATATATCAATTTATGGGATACACATAAAGCTGTGGCTATGACCTCAAAAATGAAAATATGAATGAATTAAACATCAAACTAACAATGTTAGTGACAGCAGAATGGCAGAAATAAGAGAAAAGTCAGAAATTAATGAATTAGAAATGAGAAAAAAA
>NW_007737579.1:20009-20774 GCF_000696425.1 Galeopterus variegatus | reverse complement strand
ATTATTATTCAAAATCCAAAAGCAATGGGAGAAAAGATTTATAAATTCAGTTACATTAGTGGAAAACCCCTTTCATATGAAGAGGAAAACACCATAAGCAAAGTGAAAAACCAGATGATAAACCAGTAGAAAATACTTGCAATTTATATCACAAAGGTCATTTCTCTAAAATATAAAGTTAATAAAAATTAGACGCAAAGGACCAAAATTCTAATTGGAAAAATTGGAAAAAGATGTGAACAGATAAATTTACAAGACATAAATGCAAATCGTCTTTTAAGTGTATGAGAAGACATTGAACCTCCCATGTAAGAGAAATGTAAATTAAAATGACACCAAGATACCATTTCTCACTGGTGAGATTGACAGCAACCCAAGTTCTCCAGCGCCCTCTGTTGGCGAGGTGTGGAGAAGCAGTTCAAATTGCTCCCGCCTCTGGTGGGGACAGAACAACATGGGACCCAGAGCACTTGCACAGACCCTTCTCAGGCATGCCCCTTCATAAATTTACTTGGAACACAGTACCCCAAATCAAAATATGCTCATGGCATACAAAGGTCTTATTTTAAAAGGTCTTCTTTTATGTTTTTCAATAAAGTAATAGACATTTTTCTGTAAAGGTCTTGCATTTTTAACATTAGATTGATTCCTATGTATCTATTTTTGATCAGATGGCATCTCTTTGGAAATGACCTTTTCTGATTGTTGATGAGTTTGTGTCTTGATCTGATATCTGGCAATAGTTGCCGAATAGTTTGTAGTCTC
>NW_007737579.1:9677-19459 GCF_000696425.1 Galeopterus variegatus | reverse complement strand
ATTCCAATCCTCATCTTTTAATTTCTTCTTGTTTTCTCATTTCTTTGGTTAGGAGTGATGGGACAGTGTTAAGCAGAAGCAATGATGCTGCAAATTCTTACCTTGTTCCTTCCTGTGGGGCTGTATCTCATGGCCCACCATAAGTATGATGTTTGCTGTGGGCTTGCGGTAGATACTCACTCCACTGAGGAAGTCCATTTCACGACCTAATTTGCTAAGAGTTTTCCCCCCCCTTTAATTATGAATGCATGTTGAATTTTATGAAATGGCTTTCTTGCATTGATTGAGATTGATCTGTTAATGTGATTAACTGTGTAATTGCATTAATAGCTTCTCTAATATTACATCAAGTTGTCGTTCCTGGGATAAGCCCATACTTCATCATGATATGTTTCTTAGAAATTGCTGGGTTCACTTGGCTAATGTTTTATTTAGGATTTCTGCATCTATAATTATAAGTGAGTTTGGCCTATAATTTACCTCTTCTTATTCTGTCTTTCTTTGATTTTAGTACAGAAGTTATATGAGACTGCATCTCATTCTTTTCTCTTCTGGAGAGACTTGTTAAAGTTATCCTGTAATAACTCCTGGTCCTGGTGCATTACTAGTGGGCAGATTTTAACCATGGATTAAATTTCCTTAATAGTTAAAGTCTGTTCAGAATGGGGAAATAAACCTCTCCTCACTGGTCCATTTCCTTTAACAGTACCATTTTTCTTATTTGCGAGTGTGTAAGCCTATCTTGGTTAATTTGAGCTGCTGTAACAAAAATACCATAAACTAGGTGGCTTAAAAAACAGACATTTATTCTTCACAGTCTGAGGGCTGGGAAGTCCAAGATCAAGGTGCAGGCTGATGCCTGGTGAGGACTGTCAGCTTGGTTTTCAGATGGCTGCCTTCTTGCTGTGTCTTCACATGGGGGGGGAGGGAGAGAGAGAGAGAGATTATCTCTCTCATGTCCATCACATTGGGGATTAGGCTTTAACATCTGAATGTGTGAGAACACAAACATTCAGTCCTTAGCAGAGCCGTGCCTCCAAGATTTTCCCAACCAAAAGAATATCTGTTCCCTAGCCTTGCTCTCTGCCTCTGAGAACATTTTAGAAGGACTTTCCTTGTGACTGGGGTTGGTCTAGATGGGAATTTCCTGATGCTGTTGGCTGCAGCTCAGCCCCAGACTACCTGCAACTGCAGCGGGTGCTGGGCACAAGAGACTGGCTCATTAAGAGGAGGCATGTAGGGCACACTCAGCTGCCAGGGCGTCCCTGCTGCTCCCAGTTTCTGGGTGGCCTCTGTCCAGCACCTCAGCCCCCTGGAACATTCTGGAATCAGGGGAAGTGAGGCCCCTCCAGATGTGCGCGTGTCGTGGCCCCTTCCTGCTCCTGTACGTGTCAGGGCCCACACCTTTCTGGAAGATGTCTCATTGCCCTGCACAGGAGTGCTGAGCGGCACAAGAAGCGAGGACCTTTGTTTAGCCGAGTGTGGGGCAGTTGGACCCACTTACCCATCGCCCCATCCTCAGTCAGAGGCGGTGAGAACAGCTCAGCTGTGGAGTTGGGCAGAGCTCAGTTCAAATCCCAGCCTTGCCGGCTAGGGGCTGTGTGACTGTGCAGATAGGACATTGTCCAGAGCCGACACATGAGGGAGACCAAATCCTGTCTCAGCAGGTTGTGTGAGGTTCCTGCCAAGGGTGGCTGTGAGCTGGCCTCTGGCCTGTCCTCCTGCTCCCTCTCCAGCTCCCCCTCACTCAAAGGTGAGCGCCTCATCCCTCTTGGGGGTTTGCCAAGGGAAGGTCTGGCTGCCCACCCCCGGCTCATTTGTGTCGCTCGTGAGTTTGCCATTACTGTGCTGCGGTATGGAAGTTATGAGCGGTGTCATCCACGCTCCTCAGCTCAGGCGGCGTTGCCGTCATTGTCACAGACGAGGATGAGAAGACGCCCACGGTGATCTTTGTTTAAGGTGGCCGAGCTCTGGAGTTCTGCCACGTGCTGAGGGTTCTGAAGCATTGGGAAGGGGACGCTGCCCAGAGTTACTGGGCTCAGGGCTGGGGCCGCTGAGGCACCTCCGGCTCCCCCAGCTGGGTGACACACCATACAGGTTGGATGAGGTCAGTGATGGGGCAGAAGGAAGAGCAGGGAGTTCCCCCGTGCCCAGCTGTTGAGCCATGTAGAGTGCACGTAGGGGAGCCAGGACTGTGAATGTTCTAGAAGGGAAATCTTTTTCTTTTGTCTTCCTTTAAATCATAGCTATTTTGGTGGCCTGTGAGCTGTAATATAATTAACTGTGAGGATTTTTGTCTGTTGTCTCGACATTAGGTTTGTGTTTTTGTTTTTTTTTTTCTTCCCCCTTTTTTGTCTTTTATCGTGACCGGCAACGGATCGCAACCCTCAGTGTCGCGCCCGTACTGGACCGGGACCGGCCACGGGATCGCAACCCTCGGTGTTGCTCCCGCACCTCGCTCAGCCAGTGAGCAGCCGGTCTGTATGTGGGATCTGAACCCTCGGCGGGAGTGCCGCTGCGCTCCCAAGCAGCGCACTGTAGCAGTGCGCCACCGGGCTGGCGCAGGTTTGTGTTTTTTCATGATAATCTGGCAGGTGCGTCCTACGGGTTGGAATAGTTATGTCACCTTCCCCTCCAGCGCCACAGGCAGGTGGGCACTGGTTTCCTTTCGTACAACTTGAAATGCTGCAAGCAGTTGGAAGGACTTGGCTTGCACCAGGAGTTGGACTGTATTTTTCCAAACACGTTAAGAATCTTAAGCAGTCTGAGCTGCTTAATGGGCCTGAAAGCATTTGATTAGTCCACAGGGCTCTGCACCCGGACTTGGCTTGCACCAGGAGTTGGACTGTATTTTTCCAAACACGTTAAGAATCTTAAGCAGCCTGAGCTGCTTAATGGGCCTGAAAGCATTTGATTAGTCCACAGGGCTCTGCACCCGGCAGGTCTGGGGACATGAACATCTTGAAGTCCTATGGGTCTGACGCCCTCCACTCTCTGTGGCTTTAGCATGCCACAGAGTTGCAGCAATAGCTGTGGCCACTCATCTTCCCAGAAGTGCTCAAGGGAAGCTTGGCTTGAGGCCACCCATGTCCCCAAGCTGGTTGTGGATCCCCTGGTGCAAGCCAGGCTCTGAGCAGATAGGACTTAACCTGTTGTCCAAGGCCAGTGCCGGGGCACACGGCAGCCATCTCCTCTTCCATGCCACCTGCCGGGCCTGGGGCCCCCAGTTCCAGGCTGGGCCTCTGGATCCTCTCCTCCCCACCCCCACTCTGCTGTCCATGGCTCTTTCTCTTGGGCCCTGCCTTTGCTCTGGCTACCCTGTCACTCACCCCTCTATTGTTATGGCCAATTTCCCCTGTCCCACACCCCATAGCCCTCCTGGGCCCTACTCCACTTCTGTCACTCTGAGAGCAATGATGTCTGATGGACACTCCTTTGGGTCTTTGTTCTGCTTTGAGCCCTGACCTGGCCAGGCGTGGGGTCCTCCCAGCGTCATTCGATTTGTCCACCAAAGGGCTCTGCCGCCTGCCCTGGGCAGGGTTGTAGGGCCCTGTCCGCTTTGCAGGATGGCCAGCCGTACTCAGGACAGGGCGGCTTCTCTGGGGGTGCTGGGGGGAGGGGGCCTTCTCTTGAGGTGGGGCCCTGTGTTTCTCCCTCAGTTCCTCCCCGTCTGTGTGGGCAGTTGCTGTGTCCAGTGTGGTCCTGTCGGCAGGCAGTCTTGGGCACAATCCCACCTCTCCACCTGAGCCCCTCCCAGGCCTTGCCGACCACCTCCTGCCCTGTGTGAGCAGATGGTGCTCCGCAGGGCACGTGCAGTCGCTCGGTGGGGGGCTGAGCAAGGGAGAGACAGACACCGGGCCCTCGACCCTATAGGTGTGGCTTATCACCGGATGCACAGGTGCAAAGTGGGGTGGATGGAGGAGTCAAGAGATGGTTTTTCTGATCTTTCTTTGGGTCTTTGAATCAGTTATTAAAAAATAAAAGCCATGACAACCATAGCTGGCTGATACCAGAGATGTGATTATTTATGTGGCTAATAAAAAGAAAATTTCTTTCTGAAAGCTGCCGTGAGATTTTCTGTAAGCACAAGAGTGTGAGCCAAGGTCAGAGCTGCCTTTCAGAGAAAGGGCGACAGTGCCGAGACGTTCAGTGTGAACAGGGCCTTTCAGTCTCAACACCTGGCAGATTCACCAATGACCATTCAGGCTTGTGCTGATGATTGTAGAAAATAAAAAAGATCAGACTGAGTTTAGTCTAATTTCTGCTAGATTTTGGTTGTGTAAGATTTGAAAAGTAGACCTTTCCCCACACTTGTAAAGAATTAGGGATTTTGTGTTTGTTTTAAACCACATTGACACAGCCCCATATTTTGACACAAGGCAGGACTTCATACAATGTAACTAGCCTTTAGTTCTGCTGCTGTTTAGGCTGGTAAAGTCATGTTATCTACCTGGGCTCAGTTTCCTCATTCGTTAAGACTCTTGACGTAACAAAAAATCCACCCTATGGTGACATAAACTTTTTCTCATGTAATTGAAAGTTCCACATTATCTGGTTTCAGGCAAGGCTCGATCTAGCAGCTTGACCTTGTTATCATGGGTCCCTTTCGTCTCTTGTCCTTCCCTTCTATTATACCAGCTTCATCCTAAGGCTGATTCAATGAAAATATTCTGATTGTGTATATTCCTGCTGTGGCAATTGAGGATTTATATTTGGTCCTCAAGGTACTTGTGTCCTAGTTAAAGTCTAGTTACTGAAAAATAGATTGATAAGGACGGACTCAAGCAAAACAGAACACAAATCGCCATGAGGAAGCAAGACTAGAAAGAGGCATTGGACAACCAGGACCAACTCAAGGACACCCTGATGATGTGCTGAGAGCAGGCCTCCTTCCTAAGCCCGGCGGGCTTTGCATGGCTTCTGTAGGGGTGGCATCCGGCCTGCTCTGTAGAAGCGGAATTAGAGACCTCAGCAAGGGGCTGGCTTTGGTGATGACTCCAGATGGTAGGAAACTCTATGTAAAAATGAAAAATACAGTGAAATACATGGAGGTCACGTGTGTATCAGGGCAGTAGGTAACCTGGTGAGACAGGAAGCCAGTGTATGTTGCCCACCCATGTCCCCAAGCTGGTTGTGGGTCCCCTGGTGCAGACCCTGAGGTGATACCTCTGTCCCCCTGTTCAGTGGGCTTGCATTACCTGCAGGGCTGCTGAGGTTTGGCAGGTGGGAATGTTTCTGTGAACAGTTGTAGCCCAGCACACCTCCCTGTGTGATTTACTCGGCTGCTGCATGGGGGTGGGGGGTGGCCTGCAAGGTGGTCCTTGCCTGAGAAGAGCCTTTTTGAAAATGAAATTCAATTTTCTTGCCTTAGTTTTCTCTCTCTCTCTCTGCTTCCTGCTAGCCCAGGGGCATAGGAGGGCTGCCCGGGATGTGGCTGGGCTGGGCTGGGCTGGGCATGGGGCTCTGAAGCCTCAATGGCCTGGCTGTCCAGGATCCTGCCACAGGGTCGTGAGGTGGTGATGGCAGGGAAGTCTGGGGACACCACACCCTTTGGGCTTGTGCCTGAGCCAGGCCCTGACTGGCTGGGGGAAGAGAAGGAGCTGGAGGTGGGGGAGGCTCAGGGGCCGGGCACGTGCCGGGGACCGGGGCACAGGAGGCTTTCGGAGGTTTGCGTCCCTTCCCAGCCCCCCTCACCTGCTCTTCGTTCCCCAGCTGGGGTACCGTGAGTGACAGGAACACACAGATCAGAGTCTGTGCAGTCCTCTTCCCAGCAAAAATGGGAAGACAGAAGACAGACGCAGAGAAAGACAGACGTGTTGTTGATCAGGTCCTGGAGGTGGCTCCGGGGGCCGCCACACCCCCCACTCCAGCAAGGCCCACCAGGGGGACATGCTGCCCTGCTGCGCAGGCCCGAACACATGCGCTTTTGGCTTAGAAAAGTCTCCCTATTTTAACATTTTAATGTAGTAAACCCTTCTGCTCTCCTCCCTGCCCAGTCACAGATCCGCTGGACCCCCCATGCCTTAGGGGATGCTCTTCTGTTCTTACTTCCCTGAGAGGGAGGCCATTCCCTGATGGCCCAGAGAACAAGGTGGTGCCTGTCACGGCTCCCTGCCTGTCACTCCCAGCATGCACAACCATTCACTGGAGGGTGGCGCTCACTCAAATGTAGGACTCGTTAATGCGTGAACAGTGACAGACGGTATGGCTGGTCATGTCATGTCATCCTCCCATCTGGGGTGACGTGGTGGACACCTGGCTCTCACACACACCTGGCTCATTCCACTGTCCCAGCTGGTCACCACTGGCCACCCCTCTTTTCCTTCTTATTTCTCAGTCTTTTGGATTAAATTTTTATTATTAAATATTTGGCATATTTCTTAGTCCATTCAGGCTGCTACAACAAAATGGTATAAACTGGATGGTTTATCAACAATAGGAATTCATTTCTCACAGTTCTAGAGGCTGGAAGTCCAGGATCAAGGTGCCGGCATATTTGGTGTCTGGTGAGGGCTTCCTGGCTCATAGGTGGTGCCTTCTCGCGTTGTCCTCACATGGTGAAAGGGGCTAGGGAGTTCTCTGGGGCCTATTCTATTTTATTTTACTTATTGAAACATAATTGATTGTGGTGTCTCTTTTATAAGGGCACTAATCCCATGCATGAGGGCTCCACCCTCATGACCTAATCACTTCTCCACAGGTCCCACCTCCTGACACCATCACCTGGGCGGTTAGGTTTCAACATGTGAATTTGGCAGGGGGTCGGGGGACACAAACATTTGGTCCAGAGCAGCATACAAAAGGGTAAAAGGAATGATGTGACTGACACTCATGTACCCACAACCTGCCTAACATAGAGAATATTACCACATAGGTTACCTACTTCTGTGTAACAAATTATGCCCAAACTTAGTGGTGTGAAACAACAAACATTTATTGTCTCAGACATAGAGTCTGTGGGTCAGGAATCTGGAAGTGGCTTAGCTGGGATGTGCTAGCTCAGGGTCAAGACGTGGGCTGGGGCTGCAGTCACCTGAAGGCTGGGCGGGGCTGGAGGGTCCACTTCCAAGGTTTGCTTCCCATGGCTGCTGGCCACATGGACCTTTCCATAGGGCTGCTTGAGTGTCCTTACAACATGGCAGGTACTTCCCCCAACTGAGTGATCTGGGAGAGTAAAGCGGGAGCCTGGCTGCTGGCCACATGGACCTTTCCATAGGGCTGCTTGAGTGTCCTTACAACATGGCAGGTGCTTCCCCCAACTGAGTGATCTGGGAGAGTAAAGCGGGAGCTACAGTGCCTCTTGTGACCCGGTCTCATTAGTCACACACTGTCGCTTCTGTTTACTTCCATCCACTAGAAGCAAGTCACCAAGTGCAGCCCACACTCAAGGACAGGGGAACTAGACTCCACTTTCTGAAGGGATTATCAAAGATTTTGTGGACATATTTTAAAGCTCACAATGACCAGGACAGCTGGAGCCCCTCCACTTTGCGTCATCTCATCTTCCACACGGAAGTAACCATTATTTGAGTTTGGTGGTGCTTGTTTATAACTTACATCTGTAAGTAGACTCTATGCCTGTTATTTTTTAATTTTATCATTATTTTTCCCCCCTGATAAATCCCCTTCCATACATCCTATTAGTTCTTTGTCTCTGGAAAACCCAGACTAATATAGAAACTGCCCAGAATTTTTTTTTTTAACTGAAACATAGTTGACTGTACATATCTGTGGGGTACACAGTTGAATATCAATACCTTTGTACAATATGTGATGCTCAAATGAGGATAATTAGTATATTCAACATTGTACAATGTAATCTATTTTCGTGGCCCTTTTCCAGTTCCTCCCTTACCCCCGCCCCCTTCCCCACCTCTGGTAACCTGTTCTGTTTTCTCTTTTTGAAAGTTCAAAGTATCCTTGTGATTGTTGTATCTTTCTTATTTATTCGTTTATGTTTTAGCTCCCACTTATGAGTGAGGACGTGTGATATTTCTCTTTCTGTGTCTGGCTTATTTCATTCAGTATAATTTTCTCTAAGTCCATTCATGTTTCTGCAAATGGCAGTATTTCATTCTTGTTTTATGGCAAAGTAGTATTCTACTGTGTAATATACCACATTTTCCTTACTTATTATTTTGCATTTTCCTATTTTATACTTTGTCTATAGGCATTATGTAAATGATATCAAATTATATTAGTATTCTACTGTGTAATATACCACATTTTCCTTACTTATTATTTTGCATTTTCCTATTTTGTACTTTGTCTATAGGCATTATGTAAATGATATCAAATTATATATATATATATATATACATATATATATATATATATTTGTAGCTTACCTTTTTTGCTTAACACTATGCTTGTGAGATTCATCCGTGTGGAAACATGTACTGTCGTTCATACCTTTTCATTGTGGTATGTTATTTAACTGCATGAACATAATACTATTTGTCCATTCTCCATTGATGGATGCTTTGGTGGTTTTGTTTCTTGCTGTTACAAACAAGACTGTCATGAATACTCATGTGTGTGTCTCTTTGTGAACATGAGCCAGATTTGTCTGGAATATTTAGCCAGGATTGGAACTGCCGTGGGATAGACTACATGAATCTTCAAATTTACTAGAACCACCCAAGTTGTCTTGCACAGTGGGTGGGTGTACTACTGAGCATTCCCACCAGCAGTGTGGGGATTTCCTCTCCTTTTCCCACACAACACCTCGTACTGTCACACGTTGTTAGTTGTTGTCAGCCTGATTTATCAGTATTATGCACATGAGGTCTTAGTGTGCATTTCCCTGCAGGCCAATGGGGCTGAACATTTTTCTACATATATTTTTTAATATATAAATAAATACATTCATTTCATATATTTGTTATTCTGTGAATTACTGATCATACCTTTTGTACCTTTTTTCTTTTTTCTTACTGATCAGTCTAATCCTTTGTTCATTTTATGTATTATAAATATCTTTCCCTTTTCTTCCTCCCAGCATAGTAAAGGACCTAAGAGGACGGGCTCTGGGGCCACCCTGCCTGGATTAAATTCCAGCTCTAACACTTCTGGTGTGGGCTTGGGCATGGTATTTGTTTGTGCCTCAGTTTCTCCCTCTTTGAAATGTGGGTGACGACATCCCTCGCTGCCCACAGTGCGCTGGGAGGACTAAGACGTTCATATCAATGAAACAGTGGCTGTCGTAGTAAGCATGATGTGGACTAAATGAACCTCATGGGCCAGGCCACGCATGGTCACATGGGACCACGTGTGTGCAGGCGTCATCACCTTGCCCAGAACTTGAGGGAGCACCGTGCCTTCACTGGGTAAGATTGGCAGGCATTGCCTCTCCCAGGCTCCCGGCCTTCTTGATGGCCTTCCCCTCAATCCCAGAGCTGCCTGAACAGAAATGAAACCCCAGGCTCCCTCCAGGGGATACCTGGGAATTGGAAGGCATCAGGCTCCTTGCAGCAAAAATAGAAGCCTCATTTTCTCAGGATAGCGTAATCCTGAGGAGGTCAGACGGCTCAGGCGGCCCAGGGAGTCTTGGAGGGCATGTCTGACGCTCTTTTTGTCCTTTATTCCCTGGGGTTGGACACACATGGTGAGCCTGCCTGTGACCTTCCCTTTCCCTGTGTCCTGGCCTCCTGCTGCATCGCTGTTCATCCTGCGACATGGACAGTCTTGGCACCGAGTCCCAGTTCATTACACCTCAGTGTCGCACTGTTCCCTGATTCCCCAAAGCCAAGCAAGAGCTCCAGAAAACAAGTTCGGTTTAA
>NW_007737579.1:0-8159 GCF_000696425.1 Galeopterus variegatus | reverse complement strand
CGCTCAAGCTGGGGCATCCCCCAACTGTACCGTCACTGTCCCCCACCTCTTCCTCTTCTCAATGGCCCTCTGAGCCCAGCCCCTTTCCCCACTGCTCGGTGGCCAATTCTTGGAGTGGTTCCTTGGGCAACCATTTCTTTCCTGCCCTGGAAGGACCCTGCTCTGCCTATCCTTGTGTGTCCCATCAGGAAGCTGCAGACCCTCCACCTTCTGCCCTGAGCCCCACAACAAGCAGCATATACCTTGGCCTACGGGAGCATCTCCTGTCATCCCATCCTGGGTGTTCTGAGGTCCCAGCCACACCCGTAGGGACACTTGGCCTTCTTGCTGCATCTCTCTTGGGGCAGCTTGGCAAAGCTGCAGCACCAGCTTCCAGGAGGCCTCATGCTGCTGTGACACGGCTTACCTGCCCGCTGCTGCCCACTCCGTGAGGCAGCCCAGCGCAGGTGAGCCCTGTGGTGGCCCGGCTGGCCTGTGAGCATGAACCCCCTCCCCAGCCATCTGTCATGCAGTGGTACTGGAGGTCCCATGAATACCTGGCTTTTGGTGCTGGCTGCAGCCACCATACTGGTACCATGGCACACAGGTGATCTCTGCCTCTGACACACCCTGATCTTCCCCATCTCAGGGCCTCTGCTCAGTGTGGCCAGTGTCTCCTGTCAACAGGTGCCACATTGAACCCAGGTTACTATTGCTGACCAAATTCCACTGATTCTACCATCCACGCACAGCGTTCCAGGTATTCCCTAGCCTGGGTGCCCAGTGCCAGCCCCCAATAATGTGCAGAGCTGCCCATTTCACTCAAGGAAATCCAGCTGCAGCTCCAGGGTTGGCTGGAGAAAGAACTGCGATTATAGATGGCAGCCTGGCCCCCTTTCCACCCTGAGGGTGACCACACTGTTCCTGGGTAAGGTCTGACTTCTCGACGCCACCCAGACTCTCTGCCTCTGCACTGGATGTGTCCATCCGTCAGTCCACTCACTCCCCTCACTCTTCGCTCCTGGGTACCCTCCCGGGACAAATTCTAGGTCTGGGAGTCCATGCAGCTGGGAGTGTTGCCTTAACTGTGCAAAGAAGATGCTTCAAGAGATTGGTTCTTCTTACCCCTGTGCCTGCCTGTGCTCCAGGCTCCTGCTTTGGATGGGGCCTCACCGGAGCTGCCTGGCCTGGGGGTCCATCGAGGTTCTCTTAGAATAAGTGGCTTCTGCTCTTGGGCCCCTTCTCCAGCCAATTGGGCCACTAATAGGCCCTGAGGATCACTTCTGTGTCTGGGACCTCTCACTGACTCCCTTGACATAACAGTCAAAGGTAATCAGTAAATTTATGAACCGTCCACTCAAAGGAATATTTAGCATTACGGGCCGGCCCGGTGGCGCACTCGCTAGAGTGCGGCGCTTGGGAGTGCGGCGGCGCTCCCGCCGAGGGTTTGGATCCCACATAGAGACCGGTCTGCTCACTGGTTGAGCGTGGTGCGGGCGTGACACCGAGGGTTGCGATTCTGTTGCCGGTCGCGGTACGGGCGCAACACCGAGGGTTGCGATCCCGTTACCAGTCACGAAAAAAGACAAAGAAAGGAAAAAAAAAAAAGGAATATTTAGCATTTCTATTTACCTCCAGAGTCCCTGGAAACGTAGCATTTCAAAGGCTCTGTTTGATCACAGATCTAATTTATTACCAGAAATTTTCATGTAGAATAATACAATGAGAGTTGAAGTGATATTCTGTGAGAAAATTAATCGGTCCTGAAACCAAATGCCAACAGCCTCAGCAGCAATATTCATGATGGAGCTGAACCTCGGGCCTGGTGTGAGGTCCAGCAGCTGAGGCTGTTGATTGGAAGTGTTCTCTGCGTCTGATTCCACCGTGGAGTCAGGGCTCTGGACAGGCCTGCCTTTCCTTCTGTACTGGTTCCAGGGGCTGGGGGCTCAGGCAGCCCCTGCACCCTGGAGAACCCAGTCCTCAGCATGTAGACAGAAAGTGGAGACTTAAGAGCTCCTATGGCTTTGTCTTTGCAAGTCCCTCCTGGGAAGTCGGGCTACAGGACAAACCTCCCCCTGACCCCGCAAACAAACACAAAAACATAAACTATGAGTGGACAGACCGCTTGGAGAGCAGTGTTTTACCCCTGTGGGGAGACCAGTGCCCTTAATTTCCAGCCTGAAGATTGAGAAGGAGGAGGAGATTATTCCAGAGACGGTATGAGTTGACAGAAGAGGAGCAGGCTCTGGCATTTCTGTCTAATGGCAAATGCTAGAGGGACCAGTGGAGGGTCTGGGCCTTGCCACCTCCAGAGGGCAGAGAGAGGATGGAGAAGCTGTGTGGCAGGTGTAGGCGTGGCCAGGCTGCCATGGCTGAGAGGAAAAGCCCAGGTATTCCCAGGTATTTTTGATTCTTTGTGTCCCTTTCACCTCTAGGAGGGTGCCAGCCCCCTGAATGTGCCTGCCAGGGAAGGACTCACCGAGCTGGAGAGATGCAGGCTGACCCCTAGGGGACTTCCCAGTCTCACCACCTTGTTGGACATGTCTGTCGGGTGAACCGCCTGTCTGGAGCCACAGGGCATGCAGATAGCACAGCCCCGGGCAGCCCTGGAGAGGAGGGAATCTGGGCTTTGCGCTGCAGGGAGTGAAGAGGGGCGCGGGTCCAGGTGGAGGTGACCTTGCATTTGAGCTAGAACACTTCTGGGGAATTAGGGAAGATAAACACGAGAAGAGTACAAATGACTAGCAACCGACAGGAGCTGCGCGGATTCCTCCTCTGTGCTCAGGGGCCTGTTGTGTGGAGCCTGTAAATAGACCCTTAGGAACCGGGGCTGAACCGAGTGCAGAGGGGCCGCCTGCTCTGGGAAGCGCCTTGTATAAGCCGTGTGGGCCCCGCTCCCCAGCAGCTCTGTCGGGAATCCCTGGGATGTGTGTGCAGGCTGCTTGGGACACACATGAATGAGACTCTGTCCTTGGAGGAGACTCTGGGGAGGCATGGGGAGGCTGCGGCTTCTCCCCCGCCCCCCAGGAAGAGGCAAGGGGAGGACTCCCAGGGTGACTTCCCCGGGGGCTTTTGGGCTCCAGGCAGATGGGGACCTCCCTGGCCCACAGTGATGGGGCCGTGTGGGGCCTGGTGGTTGGGTAGGCGGGGGTTTGGGGGGGACGCAGTGGATGTGTGGGGAGAATTCCAGCCCGTGCTGGTAGCCTGAGGCTTCTAGGCCCTTTCTTGCCATCCTTCTTGGTCACAACTGCCAAGAGCTGGGGTGGGGATGCCTAGAGAGGCCGGGGGCTGGCAGGCCTGTCTTCCTCACTGATCTTCTGGGTGGAGGTGTCACAGAACTAACTATAACAGACTGAGGACTTGAGGCCGCATCTCCTGACTCCTGAAGTGTTTTTGCCTCCAGACATAACATTTAGTTCATGCACCAACCTAGAAATTACTTATTTTTGGAGGGCCCCGGGTGGCGAGCTTTGGGGTGACGAAGGGAATACTATTTGATGCTTTTGTGGCTCCGCAGTATTCTAGGCGTTTGGTGGCATAGCATCTTTGAAGGAGTTCTTGTTGTCCATGTTTTACCCACGGGAAGCAAGCAGCCCACACCGAGTCCACGTTGGAAAGCATGTGTGTGATTGGAACACTTTACCTATGCTGTTCACTTTGGGTGTGATAACCAGGCCTCCTCGTGAAGGGCCAGTGTCTGTGACACTCCCAGGACAGGCACAGAAAGGAGCGTCCTAGTGCTAGAAAGAAACTGAACTATGCAAACATTTTTACCCTTAGTAGAGGCGAGTAGATTATAGTTCTGTAGTTCTCTTAACAGGTGACTTGGTCAAAATGGAAACACCCTCAGCCTTCTAAGGGGTATCCAGTCATTTCCTTTATATTTGGGCCAGAGGCATCTGCATGGGGAAATTTTGGGGGGAGGAAATCTCCTAATTAAACCCACCGCAAGGAATGTCTGCCCAGGGGAATGAGGGCCACCGCCCCTCTTTGTTAGAAAAGTGATAATGCTGAGTCCAGATGAGACCTTCGTGATAAAGTGCAAGCCACTGTCTGCTGGGCCAGTAGCAGGACCCTATTTCCTTCCCCCAGTGTGTGATGCCCTCCCCTGTGACTTCAGACCCTGGGGCAGATTAGAGGTGAACTGTGCAGCCGGCACATGAATGAAATGAAATGTTCTTAGCCCTCCCTTCACAGCAGATGACGCCCCAGGGCGGAGGCTGCCCTGCTTTTGTTTTGGAAGGAACACAGGCAGTCCTTTAAACTTTGCCTGTCTGCAGCCAAATTGGAGGGGGAAAAGAGGAGGTTAGATGTGATGCTTAGGACAAACGAACCCCCTTCTCTTGCTCCACTCCAGACTTCCCAGCCTGAGCCTTCTATTGCCCTCACCACAAATTCCTGATCCAACCCTGGCCTTGCCTGGAAGCCCTTGAGTCTGTTGGCTTCCCTCAGTTTTATTTGAAAGCTTTCCCTATTCGAGGGAAGTGGGAGACCTGGTGGCCTCTTTCCCGTTCTCTTTTTGAAACCATCTGGCCCAGGAGGAGGGGTGGGCTGAGACCCAGGCAGGGGAAGTAAGAGGTGGTCTTCCTTCCTTTTTTTCCTTTAATTGCTCTTCATTTCTTGCACTCCCATGTGCACACCCCCTCAGTCTGAGAGCAACACAGAACACTGGTTCTGCAAACCAGTGGGGTCAAGCATTGTTGTGGAAAATACATATTCATGAGGGCTTTGAGGAGCTTCATTAAAATGTGGATAGTCTCTCCTTCCAGAATGGTATATAAGCCGCTGCTTTATTTACCCAACACGACGTTCTTAAGGCAATAATTATGTGATGAATGGCTAAAGAAACATTTTAATTATTTGTTTAGGGTAATTTCTGATCGTCTCATTAGAATTACAATCTGTTCCCTGTTACAGGTGATTCAGAGCCTCTCACTCATTTAAATTTTTATTCTTGAAGGAGCTCTCTAGGAGCACCCGTATCATTTCTGACCCCAAAGTAATTTCCTCTGTTTCTTTCTGCTTTATTCCAGAAAGATTTGGTCACCAGGAGGTTTTTCGGGACCCTACCAAACCACTTGTTTTCGGTAAGAAATACCAGGTAGCCTTGTGTGGGGTGAGGTTTTGCTTTTGACGTGTGGGAAACGGGATTGTTTCACTAGAGGGACACCGTGCTGCGGAGGGAACTGGGCAGTCGCCGTGGTTCTTTGTTTCCTGGGAGCCTGTGTGTGTATAATTCAGCACTTGTCTGAGCATGGGGAGTTTGAAGCTGGGGTTTAATTCACAGCCAAGGAGTGGGTCAACATTGGAGTCACCAGTGTGCACTTTAGTGTGCTTGGAACCGACACCTCTCCCCACGTCCCCAGGCCAGCAGCAGCACACACACCCCGTCTGCCCGCCCTCTGCACACTGGTGTTCCTGTAAGCCACAGTTCTCACTGGACTCAGTTGTTTATCTGTGCAGCTCCCACCTAGTTTCCTCTCTACGCCAAAAGCAGATGCACACCCCCAGCAGTAGATACCACTCTAAACCTTCACCATCTAATGTGGGCAGCTGCTAGCCTACTTCTAGAAGTCAGCCAGTGTGAAACACCAGGAAGCTGAGCCAAGGAAACCCACCTTTGATCAGGGAGAGGCCTTCTGATCACATTGCCCTGCAGTCGGCGTTTGGCCTGCCCGGGGCCCATAGCAGGAGCGGGGCCCATAGCAGGAGCAGAGCCCAGGTGCCAGCGAGTGCTCGGCACAGGGGAGAGCTGGACGGGTTGGGTTCTAGATGAAGATGACTTGCCTTTCTTCTTCCTGGGCCAGAGACACACCAGGTGGCTTGGTTGGAAGGAACCTAGTGTAGAGATTGAGATGTGTTTGGAGAGCGGGACACAGAGGGGAATGTTATCAGAGGTGAGGAGGCTGAGCCAGGGTGGTTTCTGTGTCCTGCTACCCAGAGCAGGTCTGAGCTTCAGGTGGATTTGTAGGTTCTTATGTATCCAGGAGAAGGAGCGTTTGCTAGGCTTGGATTGGCAGTTCAAAGTGACATATGCAGGAAAGTGGTGGCTTTGGGAATCATAAATGAGAGGAAAACTTTGGGTGTCCCAGAGGGCAGGCTCTGTGCCAATTCTGAGAATAAAGCTAAAGACCTGCAAGGACATGGATGGGATTCTGGAGTGTCAAGACCTTGATTCAAAACCCCCTTTTTGCCTCCAGGATGCTAGAAGGCCACAGGTCTTGGTATTTGAAGCAAGCTAAAGAACATTCTTTTGTAAAGCAGGGCAGCTTCATTTATTCCGGGTTCTCATCTGGTGTTGATCCTGCATCTAGGTAGCCACTTGTAGTCACTGTGCTGTGCACAGGCAGGGGTTTCCTTGCATCAGAGTGGGGAGCATTCTTGTCACAAATGTCCTGGATGGATTCCATGGTGGCTTTTGGTGGGGGGCACATTCATAAGGCGTGTAAGAGATGTAGAAAAATCAGCCCCTGTCCAAGGAAATGAGATAAAACTTCAGAAGAGTTGCATGATTTTTAATGGGTTTGGGCAAAATCTGAGTGTTTTCTGAACTTTTTTTCAATTGTCAGTTTTTAAACAGTTTGTGAATTTACTTTTGTGCTCTTAACAAGGCCTTTTCTGTTCCATTAGATTTTCTATTTAGAGTTGTAAACATCTGTTGGCCTTAACTACATTAGACACATCAACCACTCTCAGCTCTCAAAATGCTAAAGAAGTTTGGAATTTTGGATTCTGTAGAGGGAGGAGATTTTGTTTGTAGCTGGCAATAAGGACAGCTTCTGTCATTTACGGGAAAGCAGTGTCACAAGTTACAAGTCCAAACTTCTGGGAGTCCAGGGCCAAGCAGCCACCTCAGCCCCCCACCCTCTGGGCACTGTGCGCTGGCTTCTTGAGGATTTCCTAATGTGCTTGGGCTGTCATTACATCGTGGTGAAGACATGGGGTGGTCGTATTTACTCCTCTAAGTATAAGGTATTTTTTTCTTCTGAGCCCAGGAAAGACCTACTGGAATTTTTATGTACCCTGAAATACTGTTAGAGTTTCAAAATCAACTCAATAGACAAGATGCTGGGCTCCCTTCCCACCTGCTCCCACCCATCTGCAGTGTAATAGGTCCATCATTTAAGAGAATCTACTCATCACGATTCTCTGCAGCCTCCCTGCAGAAAAGCATATTCCTTCTTGGAGAGAGAAGCAGTAACAAGATGGATATTTTTAAATGTCAATTATGCCAGATTGAATCTCTGTGAGGAGATCTGCAAAGAGAAGAAAAGGCCTGGGTTTATTTATTTTTCTACTGCAAATGGAACCGTTCTACAACTTTAGAATACTAATACCCACAGTGCGCCTGCTATCTTTTCATACATTAACTTTGTGAATATGCTGCTGCTTACAGGAAAGGTTTGGGCTTTTTTTTTTTTTGTCTTGGCAAATTAATATTAGCTTCACTGTTGTATGAAATCTGTCCTATAGGCCCTTGATGTGTAAAATGTGTGAATAGTGAAATATATGAATTTAGTGATTATCCCGAAGGACTTTGGAAAGATTAATAAATTGTATTTAAATCATGGCAAGCCTCTCTCTCTCTCAATCCGCTGGAGCTGGGATACACTCTTCTCTCTTGTCCATGGACAGAAGAGCTTGAGACTCTTCAGCTTTTGGGTTCCAGAACTTACACCAAGGACCATCAGCTTCCCTGGTTCTGAGGCCTTGGACTTGGACAGAGCCATGCTACCGGCATTCAGTTTATAGACAGCCTATCGTGGGAGTTTTCTTCATAGCCACGATATCTAGTTCCAAAACCTGGCCTGCACTTCCCATTGGAGCTGAGAAGAACCACGGGTAGAAGAATCACAGGATTCCAAAGAAATGAAACAATGACTTGACTGCAAGATACGTTTTGGGATCAGGAGAGAAAATGAAAATTCTTCAAAGCAGAGGAAACTGGATACTATGCGTCCATTCATTGTTACTTTAGAGGGCTCTCCATGATCCTATAAACGTTTAGGAAATCAGTGGAGAAACCCTCCAGACTTAGCAAAGCTTATAGATCGTCAGAACCCTTCTATAGGGAGAGAAACCTGAAACTCCAACCTGGAAGAACCTTTCAAGCATAAACCACATAAGAAAAAGTCCAGGAGAAGCTCCGTTTGTTAGAGCACAGTGTTGGTAACACCAAG
>NW_007737578.1:46669-51600 GCF_000696425.1 Galeopterus variegatus | reverse complement strand
TCTAGGCATTGCCAAATATCCCCTGAGAACCCCTTGTCTGGTGGTCCCTTGAGCCAAATTCTCCCTCCTAGTGGATTAGTAGCAGGTCCACAAGGCTAGAAGGGCTGAGATGATAGAAAGAGATTGGATTTTGGTGTTGGGCACCAAGACATTACCACCACATAGTAGCTATAGGTTCTTGGACAAATCATGTGCAAACTCACCAAGCTTCATTCTCACCACCAAGAAAATGAAGACAGTCAGAACTATTTCACAGAATCGTTTTGAAGTTTCAATGAGAGGACGTGTGTGTAAAGAGACAAATGCAGTGCTTGGCGCACTGCAGTTGTTCAGTAAATACGTGTTGGCTCAGATGCAGTTGTCCTCTCTCTTCTATACAGTTTTTCTTGATACGAAGAAAGACTCTTGCCTTTGTTGTAACATGATTTAAAATGCCCACTCTTTGGCACAACCTAAATCCCCAGTTTCAGGGTCTTGCTCCTTTTTCATACAAGTCACACACAGAAGGATGAGCCAATAACCAATAACCCAAGGTAAAAGTCCAGCACCAGGCGACATGGTGCAGCTGGACCTCAGTTCTGTTTTGTTCAGCCTCCTAATGACATTGTTCTGGGTAAGGCCATAGCAACCTGCCCTCCCTGTTAGTGGCAGCACCACCAATATCAGAGCCTCTGGAGGTTTTTTGTTTTGGTTTTGTTGTTGTTGTTTAAATTTTTTATTGAAACATAGTGATTGTACACATTTATGGGGTTTTGAGGATGAGATGTGAAGAGCTAAAAGAGTGGGCCTTCATTCTGCTCCTAAATATTCCAGATAGGAATTCCTTTTGAAGTTGTATATGAATGTGACTCTGTACCCCCTGTTTTCTGTCCTTTCTAACTCTTCTCTCTTTACCAAGAGTTGATTCTTTCTTATTAAACTTTACCCTCTTCCTTTCATCCTCAGTAGAGAAATCTTGTTGATTTCTTAAATGAATTTCATTTCCTGCTCTCCTTTTACCCTCTCCTTGATTTCTTCTTTATATCATTATTTCCTCTATTTCTCAACATCTTTCTCTTAACTTCCCACCACATATCTAGTATTTACATACTTCAAAAAAATTATTCTCCCTGTTCATAATTTTCAAAGCAGAAGACTAGAACAACTTCTATTTATATTTTAATTGCATTTTAATTATATGTAAGTTTTTAAAACTTCTGGACCCCTGGCCAAAGTAGAAAGATTTCTAGCACTCTGACACATTTCCCCAGCTTCAAAATTTTCCCTTATCACTGCTCTGAAGGAAATCAATGTGGATCACTTTAAGTTTTTCTTAGCAGCTGGTTTAGGCAGAGCTGGGGATTAATGTGCAAATATGTGAAAAATACTGTATATTTAGATAGCTCTGTTGTTTTAAGAATCTCTGGAGAGCTTGGTTACTCTTAACACATAGAATAGAAATGGAACCATTAACACTCACCTCAGCTGGATTCTTGCTAAAAGAGAGACAGTTAACATCCTGCCCCCAAATACCCTTCCCCTCTGCTTCCTCCTTCCCTTTTCTCCCTCTCAGCCAAACATCCCAGGATCCTTTGTTTGTTTGACAATTGTCCTGCAGGTGCTGGTGAAGGTGGTGCTGGAAACAAGAGCTAATAATTGTCTTGGACAGGAGCCCAGAAAAAACACCTTTTGCACATAGTAGGCACTCATTATGGGATTGAATAGAAGCCACAGTTGCCCCATAGCTGGGGGTGGAATTTGTATCTTGAAACAACTCCCCGTGATTGAGTCTTTAGTACCTTGTATTACATGCATAAGCACACCAAATAAACACAACACAGAAGGACTTCAAAGAGGCACCAGCGTTTACTGTTTTTCATACGTTGATCACACGAGGGTAAAAAAGAAGCCAGGGCAAAGGTTTCATAAAGTTTGCCCCAGAAAGTAACCCCTGGTTTCTTGGGAAATTTCACTGGTCTGGGCCAAGCTTAGAACTTGGGAGTTTTCATGGAGACACCCCCAAACCTTATAGGAGAAGAAACCCAACACACAGCCAACTGAACAGGTAGGTAAACTCCCACTCAGTTTTTGGAACCCAGGCCAGTTATCCCTCCATTGTGAGCCTTTTATTATTGCCCAGGGGAGATCCACTTTCTTTCTTCCCTTTGATCTCACAGCACCTTGCATGTTCCTTGTTTATTGCTCTTAACATGCTGCATTGCAATGACGTCTTCTAATCTTTCCTAGTCACTTGAGGGTGAAGACAAAAAATTTCTTTTTTTTTGCTATATGCACAGAGTCTAGCACAGAGATCAGCCCAGATGAAGACTAACCAAAACAACTCCCTATGGAAGGCCAAATTGCATCACTGCCTATTTTAGTAAATAAAGTTTTATTAGAGCACAACCCCACTCATTTGTTTGCATATTGTCTATGGATGCTCTTGCACTACAACAGCAGAGTTGAGTAGCTGCTACAGAGAGCATATGGCCAGCAAAACCTAAATAACTCACTATCAGGCCCTTTACAGAAAAGGCTTACCAAGCCCTGTTCAAGGGCACACAGCCAGTTTAAGAGTCAAGCAAATGTGGTATATCTACACAATGGAATACTACTCTGCTATAAAAAAGAATGAAATACTGCCATTTGCAGCAACATGGATGGACCTAGAGAGAATTATACTAAGTGAAATGAGTCAGGCACAGAAAGAGAAATACCACACGTGCTCACTTATTTGTGGGAGCTAAAAATAAATAAATGAATAAATACACAAAGAAATTGGGTGGGGAAGGGAGGGAAGAAGACACCACAATTACAATTCCTTGAAGTTGATACGACAAGTGGACAGATATGAGCTTGTTAGGAGGGAAAGGGGAGAGGGAGGGGGGAGGGAGGTTTTGGTAATGGACCACAATAATCAACCATATTATATATTGACAAAATTAAATTAAATTTAAAAAAAAGAGTCAAGCAAAATGTTGCTGCAAGAATGTTATCTAGAATCAGGAAGGCCAGCGTATGAGTGAAACGATAGAGTCCATTCTGTCTCCTGTGATGAAGATCTATCTTTTCCTTCCAAAACCTGTAGCTCATCTCACTTTTTTTCCTGTATTTTGTTTTTTTCATAGTTTTTTCACCTCTTCAGTGTGTTTCTTTAATATTTTTCTTTTATTCCAGTAGTGGAATATGATTTACCCACTAAATATTATCTTTTGACGCATGCCTTATATCATAGTAAATTACACTAATAACACTAAGTGAAAAAAACAAAATATACAAATTCACATGCAGTCAAATTCTAGCCAATGTTTTTTAAAAACAGTATTCAGGCACAAGGAAGAAATACACGATGGTGTCACAAATAATTGCTCCTAGATATTGAGGCTTGGGAGATGTTTACTTTTATCTTTATACTTTCATATATTTACAAGAGTAATGAATCTCTTATCTGCCAAGTGTCTCTGATTTGAGCAGTTCTGATGTAAGTGCTCCTGTTACAACATAGACACTGTCTCTAATAGGGCCTCCCACATTGCTACATGTTAGATTCATTCATAAATCCTACCTATGATTCATGTACATCATATTTGTGAAACTGTTTTGGATAAAATCACTGTGTATGTAGGAAATATTGTTAGCACCATTTTTTGCAATCTTGTTAAAAAATAAAATAAAATAAATCAGGTCATCCCCAAAGTCTACTTTGTGATATTAATTCTGCTCATCAGATTTATTCATAAACACAAATTCCACTTTTTCAGCTGCTTTTTAAAATTTGCTTCTTTTGAGTTCAGACTTCTAGTTTCTGCCAGAGGCTAAAAGAGAAAGCAGCACATACAGTTTGGGTATGGTGGACAGACATAGGGGCGTACACCTTCAAAGGTGGACTCCAACTGCAGCTTTGCTGTCTCCTAGTCATGTACCTTGGATAAATCACTTTAACTTTCAAAGCCTCAGTTTGCTCATCTGCAAAATGGGGTTACTGGGAGGATTAAACCCACTTGGTTACTGGGAGGATTAAAGAGAGAAGTTTTTATGCAAGAGCTTACATCAGTCTAGTAGACAATAGGTGCTTGATAAGTGGTCTTCTATCAAAAAAAAAAGAAAAAAGAAATGCCTTTAAAACAAGTGAAAGTGCTTGTTATAGAAGGAAATGTGAGGTACTTCCGGGGAAGAATCCTAGGGGAAATGATACTCTGAGTCAGCCAGAAGCAGGAAGGATCTTCATTCACATTCTCTAATAGCTACATACCATAATCCATTTGAAAGATCACGGAAAGATGAGTCAGAAGACCCAGGACCAGATTTGCCTCTAATTTGCTGTGCAATCTTAAATAAATCAACTCCTCTCTGGCCTCTGTTTCTTCATTTGTAACATGATGACTTTAGACAAGAATCTCTCTAAGGTTTGTTATTCTAATCCTAAGATGCTATGGATTCAAAAGATTGCAAAAGTGTGTTATAATGACCGAATAACCCAGTGAAGATTTTTTAGAAAATTACCTTGAAAATAAAGCTTGCAACATAGGTCTAGTACTTTACGGATTACCACATACTTTCATATATATGACCCTCAGAACAGTCCTGGGAGCTGGGAGAGGCAAGTATTATGATCCCATGTAACAGAGAAGGGGAACAGGCCCATGGTCACATAGCTAGCAAGTGATTGAACCTGGGTGTAAACCCAGGTCTGCCTAAAACCAACATTTGCAAAGTTTCTACTCTACCAAGGGGAATACATTTCAAATCTCTGGTTGTTTACCATGAAGAACTTAAGTTTCCAGTGAATCTTTAATTAAATTACTCACATATTTTCTGTTTGATTGTAGGTCTTCCTTGTTCTGCTTTAGAATTTACCAGCATGAGAAATTCTTTTGCACACGCGATCCCACCAGACTTTTGGGGACACAAGTTCAATGACATTGAGTAGCTAATGAAAATGTGCTTCAGTA
>NW_007737578.1:40210-45669 GCF_000696425.1 Galeopterus variegatus | reverse complement strand
AAAAAAAAAGAAAAAAGAAATGCCTTTAAAACAAGTGAAAGTGCTTGTTATAGAAGGAAATGTGAGGTACTTCCGGGGAAGAATCCTAGGGGAAATGATACTCTGAGTCAGCCAGAAGCAGGAAGGATCTTCATTCACATTCTCTAATAGCTACATACCATAATCCATTTGAAAGATCACGGAAAGATGAGTCAGAAGACCCAGGACCAGATTTGCCTCTAATTTGCTGTGCAATCTTAAATAAATCAACTCCTCTCTGGCCTCTGTTTCTTCATTTGTAACATGATGACTTTAGACAAGAATCTCTCTAAGGTTTGTTATTCTAATCCTAAGATGCTATGGATTCAAAAGATTGCAAAAGTGTGTTATAATGACCGAATAACCCAGTGAAGATTTTTTAGAAAATTACCTTGAAAATAAAGCTTGCAACATAGGTCTAGTACTTTACGGATTACCACATACTTTCATATATATGACCCTCAGAACAGTCCTGGGAGCTGGGAGAGGCAAGTATTATGATCCCATGTAACAGAGAAGGGGAACAGGCCCATGGTCACATAGCTAGCAAGTGATTGAACCTGGGTGTAAACCCAGGTCTGCCTAAAACCAACATTTGCAAAGTTTCTACTCTACCAAGGGGAATACATTTCAAATCTCTGGTTGTTTACCATGAAGAACTTAAGTTTCCAGTGAATCTTTAATTAAATTACTCACATATTTTCTGTTTGATTGTAGGTCTTCCTTGTTCTGCTTTAGAATTTACCAGCATGAGAAATTCTTTTGCACAGGGTCATCTTTACAATGTTTACAGTCTAGATTTTATTGAAGAAGAGTCCCCAGTTGAAAAATGTTCCTACAGAGGGCAGCCAGTAACACCAGGAGCCAAGAGAGCAAGCTTATAGTTTCCTAAGAAGCTCCATCGTGGCCAAAGCTTTCTCTTCCATGGCCGCAGCAGGAAGCTGGAGGAGACCAGCCCTAAGCAGAGCTCCACCTGGGTCTGTACACAGGGAGGCAATGGCTCTAGCAGGAAGTGGACTGGACTGGCAGCTTAACTGCTGGGCAACTTGGGGTAAGTCATCTGCATCCTTGCAGTCTCAGTGTCCCCAAGTGTCCCCACAGGCAAATCTGTAAAGTAAAATGCTTAGCAAACTTACCTTTCACCTTAACAAATAGGCTTAGACATCTTCTCCTCTAGGAAGTCTTCCCTGGTTTCTCCAAACAAGATCATGGATCTTCCTCTCTACCCCCACATCATAGCCTTTATCTATTACAGTATCTACTTAACACATATATGATGATTACTGTATGTTTACCTATTTATCTCTCCCACCAGGCTGGCAGCTTCTTGAAGCCAAGAATTATATATATATATATTCTGTCTGAGCTATTGAAGTCCCCTAAAACAAGCATTTGGACTTAGTGTTTGCAATATTTTATCCTGGCAATATCTTCACAATGTCCTCCAAGACCTTACAGGACCTCCGCACAGTCCCTTATCCCTCTGAGTCTCCATCCTCTCTCCACATCATTTCACTTGAGCCCCACTGGCTTCCTTCCTGCTCTTCTGACACACATGGAGCACGTCCTGACTACACTCTTTGAAGGATGCTGTTGCCCTCACACTTCCTAGATTCTCTTCTCCCAGAAACCTCCAGGCTAACTTCATCACCTCCTCTATGTCTTTGCTTGGATCTCACCAGCTACATGAAGTCAAACTTGCCACCCATTTAATTCTGCTACCTGCCTCCTGAATACCCCTCAGCACCCTCAACCCTGCTCCCCAGGCTCAACTTTCTCTTCTCTTCCATAGCACTGTCAACTTCTAACATTCAATTTATTACCATGGCTTTTATTTAGTGTCTGTCATGCCTCTAGAATGTAAGCTCCATAAGAGAAGGGACCTTTTCTTTTGTTCACTGCTATATCCCACATCCCTAGAAAAGTGTCAGGAACATAGCAGATGCTCATCTATGTTTTTGAATGAATTAAGTTTATCAATTTTTTTTTATCCTGCTTGAGCTACTTAAGTTCCCCAGGAGAGTCAGACTCAGCTCTTCCAATATTTTAGGCCTAAACATTCCAGCTGATCACTTTGTCTATCCCGGGCCTTTGTGCAGAAACGAATCTATGATGTAGAGTCCCATAGCAGAGCTTTGTCCCCAAGAAGTGATGAGTCCTTTAAACAATGCAGATCTCATCTAACTATTCTACAGCAAGGGCTTCTGGCTTTTTAAAAAATCTTGTTTTTTTCTATAAAATAGCTCCAAAACTGAATTTTCAAAATAAATGAAGGCATCCTAATCTCCTTGGAAGGTGGGATAAGCTCCCCTTATGAGGGTACTTCAAAAAAGTACCCTCTTCATGAAAAGATTCTTATCTTTCAATTCTATTTTTCCATGAATTTTTTGAAGTCCCCTTGTATTTAAAGAGTACCTGGCTGTAGCAGAAATCCTTTTCTGTGCGCTTATCTTCCCCACTTTCATTGTCTTTCCACCTCTACAAGTCGTTCACTGTACTAATCACAACTAAAACAAAGCTAATAATTGCTTCTTGGAACATTGTGTAACACCATGGAATGCTGCCACAGGGCTCCGAGAATGGGCCCCTAACTCTGCTCAGAGTAATTTCTCAGGGATTTCAACTCAGCCCATCTTTAAGCTGAATGTTTATCATTTTCCTTTTTATTGTTTCTGGCTCCTCCCCTGCCTTTGAAGTTTCTGAAATCTTTAAGCATTTGGCTGGTCTCTATACACCGCAGGTCTTCTCCCTCAAAGAGGGCACCTGGCCAAGAGAAAGGAATTGGAGCTCCTCTCTTGGCTGGGCCTATAAAACAATCAGATTGCTCCGCAGCCTGCCATTTGAAACGTGAGCTCTGCTAAAAGTACAGATAATGCAGCATGTTCCAAGGAGATTAGAATATCCCAGTGGGATTTCGGGTGAATGGAGAGGGAAAGTAAGGCGTCCTCCGTACACAATGTAACCCTCTCTTCTCCAGACTGCACTGTCTACATGGAAGGTCAAGGTCATAGACCTGCTCCCCCTCTTTCCCATAACCACCTTGATTTGTGAAAAGTTACAGAAGTTTACAGCTGGGCATTTTCCATGAAATGGTCTTCTTTTCTACTCTGTACCATTTGGTGGCTTCCATCAATAGCTAGCCTTTCTTGGCCTTGACAATCCCAGATCCCATGGCTTCTTGACAGGGGAGGCATACCCTACTGCCCTGTTGTTCTCCCCCAAGGTGGAGAGAGATTTCTTCCTCACCTTCCAGAGTTTTCAGCTCTTTTGAAAATTTCCAAGAAAAGAGATGGGCTCCAGCCGCCATGCCATGAGGAGACCCTGGATATCAGAGCCCACAGTGAGTGGTTTGTATTGAAGAAAACACATATTATATATTCGAAGTTTAACTCTCATGAATAAGATCTAGGCTCAGATTGGCTTTATTCATTTAAAGACATAGTAAAAAATCAGGAAGTTAAAAAAGTTGAGATAACTGGTTTCACCTGACTCCAATATCAATTTTTTAAAACACATTTTTTTCACTTTCTCAGCATATGTTTGTTATCCTTTCTACATCATCCATGAAGCTCAAACTCAGCTTCACGTGCAACCAGCAGTACCGTGATGACATTTGTGTACCTGGTAAGAGTAACATGAGCAGGTAAGCCTGCAGGATAGAGCTCTGGAACCAGTGAAGCTCAGTGTCACATAATTAAGTGTTGTTGTGAAGAGTGGAGGGATGGAGGGGTAATAAACTTCTGCCTGGAGTGAAGACATGGCAGGGCCAAGCCTGCCTGTGATGTGTCCCAGACCTGCGATGATATCCAACCCTGGGCAATAAAGGCTGGGTGGGACAGGCACCTGATGAAACTCCAGCTACTGATGAAAGAGGAAGACATTTTCCCACACACCTGCTGAGTCGTAGAATTCTAAACCTTGGTTTTGTCCAACTTCAACCCCTGTCACTCTTTAGAAGCAACTCAAGAAGAGGAGTTACAAGGAATGTGTCAAATGACAATGAATGCTGCCTTGTAGAGAAAGGCAGCAAATGCCACCATGGCTCTGATCAAGTGAGCTCTGCCAAGCTCACTGATCCCCAGGGGTGGAAAGAATCACCTACTTGATTTACTGAATCCCAGCCACAATATGCTTGACAGGAGTCCCTCCCATCTCTGTTGGATGTTTCTATTGATATTGAGCCTCCAAATCCCCAGAGGCAACCTAGTCTATAAGTCTGCATCCTATTTTTTTGGATTGTTTTGACTATCAGGAATATGTGAATATCATGGTCTAGATGCCTACTGAATTGATAGCCGTCTCTTGAAAAATATCGAGATCTCATGATCCCCATTTTTTCTAGGAGTTCCCAAAGAAAATTTGTGTGTTCTGCACATTCATCAAGGTGGCCATTTCCAGTTGCCAAAGCTGAAGACAGTAGTTGCTGCGGATGTCTCAGGGCATTTTGTACCATCCCAACCCTTAGCTACTCCAGGCTGCTGGCTCACTGCCTCTCTCACTCTTTCCCTCTACCCTGATTCACAGTGAGTGAAGCACCTGCTTCACAGCACCTAGCAGAGCTGTGGTTGTTCTCAACATCCATAGTCTGCAACCATCGTAGGGATTCTTGCCTTGCTCCACTCATGGGGATGGAAAGAATCAATTTTATCCCTCTGGGGAGAACTACAAGGTCCCCATACCATGACAGGAGGCTCACAATAGTTAAAATTGTACACACACACACACACAAACACACACACACACACACACACCTCATTTCGATTTGAAGCATAAGCATTAATTCATTGTCTTAGTTCAGTTTCCCTAGAAGCAGACCCTGAGATGACAATTCAAATGAAAGTGATATATTAGGAAATGTTCTGAGGAGACCCTAGAAAAGGAACGAGGAAAACAGGACAGAAAAGGAGAAGAAGCAAAGCAAGAATGAAATTTCAGGCAACACCCAGTCTCATTCTGATCCTACAGGGAGGCTCTGGAGTGAAAATTACACCTCAGTTCATTCAGACTCGAGGCGGAGCTGAGTGTTCATGTTCTTCAGTACAGCTGGTCACTGGCAAAAAGGCCACCTCAGCAGGTGGTAAACTCTCAGGTACTTCCAGCTCTCTGAGCTGCTGAGCAAAGAAGCTCCAGTAGCCCAAGGGTGCTCTCTGTTAGAAACGAGGGCACCCAGAAGCCAGGGAAGGTATATGCAGAATGTAAAAGGCATCTGACAGGATCTGGACAGAGCAGGAACGTGTCCACTCATTCACTCTCGTCACCTCCAAACAATGAGTTTTATTGGTCCTAGACTTGATGTACCTCTAACATAACTTGCTATCTCTACAGTAAGAAATGGCCAACACAATTTTAATGGTAGTAAAACAAACCTTGGGGTAGAGTGGGAAGCTTCTGCCTTATCCCTCACCCCAATGAGTAGATAGAATGCAGTGTAGGTCCACACT